>NC_073692.1:3106528-3136216 GCF_029784155.1 Uranotaenia lowii
AATGACAAAAATGACAAAAATGACAAAAATGACAAAAATGACAAAAATGACAAAAATGACAAAAATGACAAAAATGACAAAAATGACAAAAATGACAAAAATGACAAAAATGACAAAAATGACAAAAATGACAAAAATGACAAAAATGACAAAAATGACAAAAATGACAAAAATGACAAAAATGACAAAAATGACAAAAATGACAAAAATGACAAAAATTACATAAATTGCATAATTACATAAATTCAAAAATTGCAAAACTCACAAAAATGACAAAAATTACACAAATGACATAAATTACATTAATGACAAAAATGACAAAAATAACAAAAATAACAAAAATTACAAAAATTACAAAAATTACAAAAATAACAAAAACTACAAAAATTACAAAAATTACAAAAATTACAAAAATTACAAAAATGACAAAAATGACAAAATAAACTGAAATGACAAAAATTACAATTGTTGAAAATTATGTCATTTTTGTCATTTTTGTCATTTTCGTCATTTTTGTCATTTTTGTCATTTTTGTCATTTTTGTCATTTTCGTCATTTTTGTCATTTTTGTCATTTTTGTCATTTTTGTCATTTTTGTTATTTGTGTCATTTTTGTCATTTTTGTCATTTTTGCCATTTGTGTCATTTTTGTCATTTTTGTCATTTTTGTCATTTTTGTTATTTGTGTCATTTTTGTCATTTTTGTCATTTTTGTCATTTTTGTCATTTTTGTCATTTTTGTCATTTTTGTCATTTTTGTCATTTTTGTCATTTTTGTCATTTTTGTCATTTTTGTCATTTTTGTCATTTTTGTCATTTTTGTCATTTTTGTCATTTTTGTCATTTTTGTCATTTTTGTCATTTTTGTCATTTTTGTCATTTTTGTCATTTTTGTCATTTTTGTCATTTTTGTCATTTTTGTCATTTTTGTCATTTTTGTCATTTTTGTCATTTTTGTCATTTTTGTCATTTTTGTCATTTTTGTCATTTTTGTCATTTTTGTCATTTTTGTCATTTTTGTCATTTTTGTCATTTTTGTCATTTTTGTCATTTTTGTCATTTTTGTCATTTTTGTCATTTTTGTCATTTTTGTCATTTTTGTCATTTTTGTCATTTTTGTCATTTTTGTCATTTTTGTCATTTTTGTCATTTTTGTCATTTTTGTCATTTTTGTCATTTTTGTCATTTTTGTCATTTTTGTCATTTTTGTCATTTTTGTCATTTTTGTCATTTTTGTCATTTTTGTCATTTTTGTCATTTTTGTCATTTTTGTCATTTTTGTCATTTTTGTCATTTTTGTCATTTTTGTCATTTTTGTCATTTTTGTCATTTTTGTCTTTTTTGTGATTTTTGTCATTTTTGTCAATTTTGTCATTTTGTCATTTTTATCATTTTTGTCATTTTTGTCATTTTTGTCATTTTTGTCATTTTTGTCATTTTTGTCATTTTTGTCATTTTTGTCATTTTTGTCATTTTTGTCATTTTTGTCATTTTTGTCATTTTTGTCATTTTTGTCATTTTTGTCATTTTTGTCATTTTTATCATTTTTGTCATTTTTGTCATTTTTGTCATTTTTGTCATTTTTGTCATTTTTGTCATTTTTGTCATTTTTGTCATTTTCGTCATTTTTGTCATTTTTGTCATTTTTATCATTTTTTGTCATTTTTGTCATTTTTGTCATTTTTTTCATTTTTGTCATTTTTGTCATTTTTGTCATTTTTGTCATTTTTGTCATTTTTGTCATTTTTGTCATTTTTGTCATTTTTGTCATTTTTGTCATTTTTGTCATTTTTGTCATTTTTGTCATTTTTGTCATTTTTGTCATTTTTGTCATTTTTGTCATTTTTGTCATTTTTGTCATTTTTGTCATTTTTGTCATTTTTGTCATTTTTGTCATTTTTGTCATTTTTGTCATTTTTGTCATTTTTGTCATTTTTGTCATTTTTGTCATTTTTGTCATTTTTGTCATTTTTGTCATTTTTGTCATTTTTGTCATTTTTGTCATTTTTGTCATTTTTGTCATTTTTGTCATTTTTGTCATTTTTGTCATTTTTGTCATTTTTGTCATTTTTGTCATTTTTGTCATTTTTGTCATTTTTGTCATTTTTGTCATTTTTGTCATTTTTGTCATTTTTGTCATTTTTGTCATTTTTGTCATTTTTGTCATTTTTGTCATTTTTGTCATTTTTGTCATTTTTGTCATTTTTGTCATTTTTGTCATTTTTGTCATTTTTGTCATTTTTGTCATTTTTGTCATTTTTGTCATTTTTGTCATTTTTGTCATTTTTGTCATTTTTAGCTTGCTAGCTTAGCTTGATTGACTACTCACATCCACCATTAATCATTGAACCCGAAATGCTTTATTTATTTTTTGTGATAAATTTGAATTCAACCATTCCATCTAATCGCCTTAATATATTTCATTGGTATAATAATGATATTGAATCAAATGCATTTCGAATCCCAAGATTGCAGGCGTGACTCAGTAGAAATAGTTCCACATCGCCAATGGTTGCTACTCCGTGATTGACCGAGGCTATGAGTTTTGCGCAAAGGTCAAAAGAATGATGCTTGGGATTAGCAACACATTCTCAATGCACAAAACTGATACTCTCTCTTTGACCATCAATAACGGCGCCGGCCACGTCCTAGTAGTCAATAGATAGATTGGAAAAATATAGAAAGGGATGAAAGAAATAAATTTGTGCTTTAGGACCGAGGTTACCTCTGCATCCTAGCAATTAATTTAGTTTTGGAGTGTGGGTGGGAGGATATTATAAGGAAACACTTTTGACAAGTGCGATCTAGTTTTTGTTCCTATTCTGAAAATTTTCATTCAATCATATTCTTCAACTGCCACAAGTCAATTACTAATTACCTTTTTCATTTTCTTAATGCTTGCCAACACCTCTTTATAAACTATTTGATTGCGAAAAACGTTTTGATTGCTTAGTTAATGGATTTATTAAAATAAAAACTCTAATTATTAGAACATATTTTGGTAGATGGTGCGATAATAAATTTTCATGCACTTTCCATTCTCCTATAATTTTCTATTAAAATTTCTATTTTTTTTATCTTTGTGGGCAAAGCTTTAAAACTTTAACGAATAGCACAAAAAAAAAAAATAAATAAACCAATAATCATTAAAACTTCAGTTCAGTTTATCCTTGATAAGCTAGTTCTTTTTTCCTCAATGTGCTTTCTTATAAACAATTATAATAAAACGATACTAAACAAAAACTAATAAGCAGCGGTTAAACATTCACAGAAGAATTCACAGAAAAAAACTAATTATCTAAAGTTTGTGTTAAAACCAAATAAGGAATATATTGTAGCGAACATCCTAAATTTTGATTTCTATTCATAATTCTCATTTATTTTCTAGTTTATAGAGAGTGGGTAATATTTAAAGAAAGTTAAAGTGAATTTGTAATCTCTTTTTATTTAATTTAATTAACTGTAATCTTTTTTTTATTAAAGCTTGGATTTTGAATTATTTTTATTTAACCTAATTCGATTTATCCGATAGAATTCAAATTGCATCAATTTGACCAAGTATATAGAGGAAAAAAAACAATAAGAGTTTAAAGATTAATCAAATTGATAAAAATACGTTGGTCAACGATAAGTTTCAATTGCGTGTAGAATGCTTGCCAGCTAAGAGCTATTAACAATTGAAAATGGCAAAAGAAAATAATTGATTTTTCCAGCATTGCAGAGTAACCTTAATAAAATTATAACTTGCATTTCAACACCCGAATACAACAACTGTGAATAAATATTTATTATTTGAATTAATTTTTTAAAACTGTTGTGTAAGTGACAAGATAAGGAGAAAATTCTCAATTAACATGGGCAAAAAAGAATGGGTGTGCTCTTACTTGTGCTACTGCTTATACAAAAAAAAATGGTTTAATATCAAATATTAGTTTTGAATATTACTAGCACTACAAAAACAATGTGAATACTGTAACTCATTAATAAATTTGTGAATTTATTACTGCATCAATTTCAACTTTCAAAATAAACGACAACCTTAAAACTTAATTATGAAACATTCGATAAAATTTAAGAGCAAAAGAATATAACCCGTACATATAAGTATGATATAATTCAAAAGCGAGTCTTAAATTAATTGTACTCTTTTTGTCCATTTTTCGAAAACTGTTATGTTCGAAAAACATAACTGGAAAAGAATCTTGAAGCTACAACTTGTTAATTTGAAGGGATGAAACTTTAATTAAAGGAAATGTTATAAATTCCAAATTTCGGTTTTGGTTCTGCTACTATTTTCAAATAAATATATGGTCCGTCTACAACATGTATGACAAAGGTGATAACATTTAAATTTCAAGTAGAGATTATCATCTTCGAAAACAATAACATTAACGCTTTCTCAATCCTACGCACACTAGCACCATCTGGTTGTGGAATTTTAATGAGCTTTTCTAAAAGCTCATTTCTTTTCTGCCATCGATCAACTTTCTCAAAAATAACTTGCATGCAAGATAGAATATGATGATATAAATGTCAAATATTGTTTGAATTTTTCCCTGTCTTTGGTTGAATATTGAATGGATGCAAAATCTTCTATTTATTTGTAAAACATGTACAATTAAATATAAAAATAGCTAGAATGATTTCTGTTTTTTTTCTTGATGAATCAGAATTGTTTGTGCTGGAATGAATGATTGTTTAGGCGGAGAACTAGGATATTCATTCGACTCATATATTTACATTAGGATGTGAACCTAAACATAAAACTCATTAAATCTTACATCTTCGCCAATTTTTTTGCCAATGGATCAAACATATTAAAACAATTAAGCTGCAACAGTTATATTACACTCGAGATTCTGTTCAAACTCTAAATGTTTTTTAAAGAAAGTTTAACAGTAAAAATCAATAGGTATTAAATTAAAAATACAGTTACAGCGTAAAAATATTACAACTAGTTCATTTAGAAATTTGTCAACAACCGTGCTAGAGTTGATCGATTCTGAATGTCGATTTGTAGCTGTTTTTTTTTCACGAGCTCTGCTCGTTAAAACTTTTAGAATGCCAATTAGAATAGAATTAGCACGCAGAATTCTTCATCATTGAAAAAAAAAAAACCTTACATAAAACGCACTTCTTAACACAAATTTTCCTAGAGAATAACAAAGAACCGAGCGCGACGATGACCCGATGCAACTTCCATACTGATATTTTGAAAAAAAAAACTTGGAATAACTTAGTGTTAAACGACTGAAAATGAAAATTTTTCTACGTTTCAAATACTTAGCTGTGTGTTCCAGGGTGCTTCGGATGCTTTTTAGACACGAATTTATGTCCCACTGCTTCCAAATAGCTCATGTTTTTCGATACCGTTGTTTTGGTTTGTTTGCTTTGCTTCACTTTCTTCCACCAGTGAAGCAGCTAGGCGTTACGTTCCATTTTCCAAATGGCTCGTAACGCATGTCCGAGGGAGGTAAAAAGAAAAATCACTCATGGCAGCACTTAACGAAAGCAAACGAGGAACGTATTGGAGATGGAACACACAAATAAAATTCGAGACGCCACAATTAAAAGCATTTTTTTCCACCAAATTGCCATAAAACTTTAAACCTCCATTTCCTTCTAACTCAAAGACTCTTTAGCTGCAACAATCAAACTTCACACAACTTTTTAAAGAACTGCAACGTATCAAATAATAAATTTTCTTAACAGCTCCAATAAAAAGCCACTTTTCACTACCAGAGTTGCCAAAACCCTCCATTTTTGTCATTTTTGTCATTTTTGTCATTTTTGTCATTTTTGTCATTTTTGTCATTTTTGTCATTTTTGTCATTTTTGTCATTTTTGTCATTTTTGTCATTTTTGTCATTTTTGTCATTTTTGTCATTTTTGTCATTTTTGTCATTTTTGTCATTTTTGTCATTTTTGTCATTTTTGTCATTTTTGTCATTTTTGTCATTTTTGTCATTTTTGTCATTTTTGCCATTTTTGTCATTTTTGTCATTTTTGTCATTTTGTCATTTTTGTCATTTTTGCCATTTTTGTCATTTTTGTCATTTTTGTCATTTTTGTCATTTTTGTCATTTTTGTCATTTTTGTCATTTTTGTCATTTTTGTCATTTTTGTCATTTTTGTCATTTTTGTCATTTTTGTCATTTTTGTCATTTTTGTCATTTTTGTCATTTTTGTCATTTTGTCATTTTTGTCATTTTTGTCATTTTTGTCATTTTTGTCATTTTTGTCATTTTTGTCATTTTTGTCATTTTTGTCATTTTTGTCATTTTTGTCATTTTTGTCATTTTTGTCATTTTTGTCATTTTTGTCATTTTTGTCATTTTTGTCATTTTTGTCATTTTTGTCATTTTTGTCATTTTGTCATTTTTGTCATTTTTGTCATTTTTGTCATTTTTGTCATTTTTGTCATTTTTGTCATTTTTGTCATTTTTGTCATTTTTGTCATTTTTGTCATTTTTGTCATTTTTGTCATTTTTGTCATTTTTGTCATTTTTGTCATTTTTGTCATTTTTGTCATTTTTGTCATTTTTGTCATTTTTGTCATTTTTGTCATTTTTGTCATTTTTGTCATTTTTGTCATTTTTGTCATTTTTGTCATTTTTGTCATTTTTGTCATTTTTGTCATTTTTGTCATTTTTGTCATTTTTGTCATTTTTGTCATTTTTGTCATTTTTGTCATTTTTGTCATTTTTGTCATTTTTGTCATTTTTGTCATTTTTGTCATTTTTGTCATTTTTGTCATTTTTGTCATTTTTGTCATTTTTATCATTTTTGTCATTTTTGTCATTTTTGTCATTTTTGTCATTTTTGTCATTTTTGTCATTTTTGTCATTTTTGTCATTTTTGTCATTTATGTCATTTTTGTCATTTTTGTCATTTTTGTCATTTTTGTCATTTTTGTCATTTTTGTCATTTTTGTCATTTTTGTCATTTTTGTCATTTTTGTCATTTTTGTCATTTTTGTCATTTTTGTCATTTTTGTCATTTTTGTCATTTTTGTCATTTTTGTCATTTTTGTCATTTTTGTCATTTTTGTCATTTTGTCATTTTTGTCATTTTTGTCATTTTTGTCATTTTTGTCATTTTTGTCATTTTTGTCATTTTTGTCATTTTTGTCATTTTTGTCATTTTTGTCATTTTTGTCATTTTTGTCATTTTTGTCATTTTTGTCATTTTGTCATTTTTGTCATTTTTGTCATTTTTGTCATTTTTGTCATTTTTGTCATTTTTGTCATTTTTGTCATTTTTGTCATTTTTGTCATTTTTGTCATTTTTGTCATTTTTGTCATTTTTGTCATTTTTGTCATTTTTGTCATTTTTGTCATTTTTGTCATTTTTGTCATTTTTGTCATTTTTGTCATTTTTGTCATTTTTGTCATTTTTGTCATTTTTGTCATTTTTGTCATTTTTGTCATTTTTGTCATTTTTGTCATTTTTGTCATTTTTGTCATTTTTGTCATTTTTGTCATTTTTGTCATTTTTGTCATTTTTGTCATTTTTGTCATTTTTGTCATTTTTGTCATTTTTGTCATTTTTTGTCATTTTTGTCATTTTTGTCATTTTTGTCATTTTTGTCATTTTTGTCATTTTTGTCATTTTTGTCATTTTTGTCATTTTTGTCATTTTTGTCATTTTTGTCATTTTTGTCATTTTTGTCATTTTTGTCATTTTTGTCATTTTTGTCATTTTTGTCATTTTTGTCATTTTTGTCATTTTTGTCATTTTTGTCATTTTTGTCATTTTTGTCATTTTTGTCATTTTTGTCATTTTTGTCATTTTTGTCATTTTTGTCATTTTTGTCATTTTTGTCATTTTTGTCATTTTTGTCATTTTTGTCATTTTTGTCATTTTTGTCATTTTTGTCATTTTTGTCATTTTTGTCATTTTTGTCATTTTTGTCATTTTTGTCATTTTTGTCATTTTTGTCATTTTTGTCATTTTTGTCATTTTTGTCATTTTTGTCATTTTTGTCATTTTTGTCATTTTTGTCATTTTTGTCATTTTTGTCATTTTTGTCATTTTTGTCATTTTTGTCATTTTTGTCATTTTTGTCATTTTTGTCATTTTTGTCATTTTTGTCATTTTTGTCATTTTTGTCATTTTTGTCATTTTTGTCATTTTTGTCATTTTTGTCATTTTTGTCATTTTTGTCATTTTTGTCATTTTTGTCATTTTTGTCATTTTTGTCATTTTTGTCATTTTTGTCATTTTTGTCATTTTTGTCATTTTTGTCATTTTTGTCATTTTTGTCATTTTTGTCATTTTTGTCATTTTTGTCATTTTTGTCATTTTTGTCATTTTTGTCATTTTTGTCATTTTTGTCATTTTTGTCATTTTTGTCATTTTTGTCATTTTTGTCATTTTTGTCTTTTTTGTCATTTTTGTCATTTTTGTCATTTTTGTCTATTTTTCCCTGATCTTTATTTGATCAATTTCGTCAATTTTATCATTTATGTTCATTTGAAGTTTTTTATCTTTTTTGCCAATTTTGTAAATTTTTCTAACTTTTTTAAATTGTGATTATTTATCATTTTTTTGTTGGTTTGTTTTGATTTATTTTTAACAAAAAATCATTTGAATTACAAAAGTGATTAAATTTAAGTAAAAATAGCAAATTGACTAAATTGTCAATAATTAGTTAACTGGCTTGAATATAATTGAAATTGAAAACTTTAAAAAATTGACAAAAATGCCAAAACGACAAAATTGTTATTATTGACTTAATTTTAAGAATTGTCAAAGTTAACAGAGTTTTGAAAATATATTGTTTATTCGAACGATTTTTAAACCCTTCGTTACCGCAAAGTTTTTTCTTCCAGCGATTGTAATTTAACCCATTTATATTATCAATATACTTTGTATGTTCTTCACTTTAGATGTCAATCCGTACAAACGATTAATTATTTGAAACACATGGTTTGGCATCTTTTTTAAATTGTACTCTTAATTTTCAACGATATGCTGTAACTTCAATTAGAGTTCATTGAGATTATACTTATTTCCAAAAATTTCATTGAAACGGAATGAGACAGGATATTCCAGTATCCAGAAATTTAAAAAAATTACCAATAAGTTGCAAATAAAGTCATTAATATGAAAATTATGACAATTTTAAATACTGTTATCCTTTATTCCACTTTGATCTTTTTCAAATAATTTTGGATTAACTGCATAAGAGATTCTTAAATCATAATTTGAAGATTCAGAATTAAGAAAACTATAACTTTATTATGATTTTGTATAATATCTATCAACATATCATTAACAGATTTACAGGAACGCTACAATCCACTGTCTAGTGTACTTAATCGGGTTTTTTCTGTTGAAGAAAAAATCTATCTTGGTACAGATTTTCCTGCAAGGCCCAAAAAAAAAAGAAAAATTAGATTTTCCTCGGAAGCAATGAGAGAGAGCGCAACAGCTTTCACTTTCTGTCAAATTAGCGCCTTTAATGGAAAATTGCCGGCACCCTGTAGCAGTAGCAGGAATGGCAACAAAACAACAACGGCGGGACGACAAAGGCATAAAAACAAAAGGTCCATCCTTAGTAGATTGGTGCTAAGCAGAACAAAGATAAAAAAAATAAAAGAACCCAGGAAAACAAACAAAAGATAAGCAGAACAGCAGCACACTCGAAGAAAAGTGAAGAAATGGCGCTTAGTTAGAGGAAGGACTCAGACCATTGATGATGGGGAGAAATCTGTCGCGAATTCTTCCTTTTTTAAGCCGCTGTTTACCATCGGTGTAGTTGTTTTTCAGTGTGCCTCCCGGGTTTTGTTTTTCGTAACGACGTTTTTTTATTTTAGATTTTTTTTGTGCTACATTGGCGCCCAAAGGAGGTTTTGTAAATGATGCTATTTATCACACTCATCTCCGATTTGCGGAGAGGATTTGGATGGATTTGACACGAGGCGACGAAAAACAAAAAATTTCCCGGCATCCCGAGGGTTCAACCTTCCCTTAGCTTGCAGGTTCCTAAAAATTTAATCTTATTTACAGATTGTCTTTAAGTCAGTTAAATAAGATTTCTGAGAATCTTGAACAGTGTAAAATTTTAAATTTGAATTTTTGTGATAAGTTTGATTTGATCAAACTTTTGTTGCGATTCTAAATTTCAATCTTACTTTTCCCAAAAACTTCAATCCCTAGAACCTTTGCATTAGGATTTCATTTTGATCCAATTAAATCTCAGTCAAAGACGGAAAACAATCTCGCTCGAGTCCTGGCATTTCCACGAAATTGATTTCCTAGCCTCGGAGTTTTGCGTGAGCAGATTCGTTCGGTAATCAACAGCCAACAGCCAGTCAGAGTGTAATTCACCCACAAAACCGAAAACGTTGCGGGGGCCAGTTCCATTTCGTCTTCCTAGCCAGCCTTAGCTAAACCTAAAGTGCTCCCCGTCTAATAAAGATGATTCCAATTAAGCTTTTGTTGCGCTTCTTTACATTTTTCCACCCCTCGTTCTTAGACGAGTTCCTTCCTTCAGTCAAGAAGGGAAAAATCCATCAACAATACGTTCTCGCTTCCCCTCTTCATTAGAATCTACGAAGCGAGAGGACTGTTTAAACGGGAAAAAATAAAGATTTTCACCCACCTCGACGACAGCTTTTCATCAATCTTCTGGCCCGCCCTACTGCTTGCTAGCTATCGCCATTCTTCGGGAAGCTATTTTTCATTGCACGCAATCGGAGGAAAAACAAAAGATAGCGATTTTTTTCCATTTTGAGCTTGTAGATTCTAGATAATCATCGTTGAAGGAAAAACATGTTTGATTGTATTAAACAGTAGCATTTTGGGTTTATGTTTGTCAACTGCGGCTCACAGTTCTGGGATGAAAAATTATGCATTGCATTCTAAATAACATTTTTGGACTTGATAAGTGTTGACAGTACAAGTTACCGTCACATAATCATCAATAAGTAAGTCTAAAGTTAAAATATCTCAAAACTCTTTTGTACGTTTAAAAAACTATAAGTTAAGTTTAAAATTGGAAAAAAAACTTGAAAATTTAAAATGTAAGTTCAAATGTAATTTCAAATCTTAAAGTACATATCTATTTTTTCGAAGACTCGCAAACAAACACCCTTTTTGATAAAATCAAAGCATTCAGAAGCAGCAGGTTGATTATTGTGAGAGTTCAACTTTTTTCCTAAGTAAATGTAGGTATAGTTTTGATGTAGTTTTTGTTGTATTTTGAGGTAAATTTTTGATATTTGAAAAAATAGGGACGTTTTCCTAGAGTAAGCCAGTTTGGGACAAAGACTAGAAATCATATCAAATGGTAAAGTTTCATGGAAAAAATTAAAGGGAATAGTGCGCGGGCCTAGGGAATTGATTGAAGGCAAAATTTTGTTTTTTTGTTGTTATATTAGTAATGTTAAAAATTTTAGCCATTAAATTTATGCAGCATCATGGTCCTTCTTTCGATTTTAATTGTGTCATTAAGGACCGAAATTTTATTTTTTGGGCGGCAAAAAAATCTAAATCAAGAAACACCTAAATTCACAATTGTATATCTAAGAATTCACTGGACCAGAAGTAACAAATATAGTATCTTTGAACCACCGAAAGTGTTGTGTTAAATTTTGTAGAACTTCATGATTAATTTTATATCATTTGAGTATGTTCCGAACTGCATTAGCATAAACTAGCACTTGTAAATATTATGAAGGTTTTTTGTATTCTTATGGTCAAGAAAACTCGTTAAAACTGTCAAAATAGAGACTGATCGAAGTTACCCTTAAGCATTAAGTTTTAAAAAATACGTAATCGATTTTTAAATCGATAATTTTTCAATAAATTTCTGCAACCATGTTTCACGTTCATAGTAGACCAGTACTGGTTTTAAAAATATGAAACATGCCACATTCCCCTTAAAAGAAAAAAATATCGAAAAATATTTTAAAAAAATGATCAATCTTACCTCGAATTATGGTACATAAAAACAAAATTTCTAAATGAAAGAAAATTTAAACTTGTTTTAGGGCTGCATATCTCTCGGAATATTATTGTACCAGAAAATCGTAAAGTATCTGTTTTACCATTAATTTTTGGGTATTGAATCAACTGCCTGATTAAGTCAACTAATTTAAAAGTTTAAAACAGAGCAACTATTTTGTTGATACTTCAATGTTGAAGAAAAAAGAATCCAATATCAAATCTAAATCGTGCCTATTAGACTGCCCCAAATTTGTATGGGAAATTCAAAACCTGTGAAATGTTATGCGCTGCAGGCTGAAATTGATCCTAGTCCTAGTACACGATCTCATGCCAAATTTGGGCCTGATCGGATCACGGGAAGGGGTCGCTCAACGAGCCTGAAGTTTGTATGGAATTTTGAGACATTTTGTTCGGGAGAAACATGAAAAACCAATTTTTCATTAATAACTTTGGTTTCCGTCGGCCGATTTCTTTCAAAAACGGGTTTTCTTAAAGCCTAAACTATGAAAAGTAATTCTTCCGAAGACTGCATTTCAATTAGAGTTAAGATAAGAAAGTTATTAGGCTTCAAAAATGGGCTAACTTTTTTAAGGATGGTATTCATCAATGTTAATGAGTCGAGGCGGTCGAACATATTGACGCCTCATTAACAGTGCTGAATACCACCGTTAAAAAAGTTAGCCCATTTTTGAAGCCTAATAACTTTCTTATCTTAACTCTAATTGAAATGCAGTCTGCGGAAGAAATACTTTTCATAGTTTAGGCTTTAAGAAAACCCGTTTTTGAAAGAAATCGGCCGACGGAAACCAAAGTTATTGATGAAAAACTGGTTTTTCATGTTTCTCCCGAACAAAATGTCTCAAAATCCCATACAAACTTCAGGCTCGTTGAGCGACCCCTTCCCGTGATCCAATCTCGCCCAAATTTGGCAAGAAATCTTGTACTAGGCCAAGCATCAATTTTTACCTGCAGCGCATAACTTTTTCTATAGTCGGGTCATTTGGGGCACTCTAGTGCCTATGTAGATTTGCTTTTCCACTGTGTTCTTTCCTACCTGGCGACCGTTAGAAATTAACTTGTATCATACATACCGTAGAACTTGTTGCTCAAAGCATATTTGGTTGTTATAAACAACTGTTCATATATGTTTTGAGATGTCTTATTCAAAATGGAAAAACGGACTCATTAGAGTGTCCATTTCCCGGCCATTTTAGCGTTCCCGGGAATCGGGAAATCTAACGATCCTTTTCCCGGGAATTCCCGGGATGCCGGGATAATTGAAAATGAGGATTTAAACATGGAGATTATAACCCTCTACTGAGTATTTTTAAATTAAAGGTAGTACCTAGTATTGCAAAACATTTCAAACTTTTTTAATGGCTAAAAAATTCAATAAGCAAACCAAAGACCCAGAAACAAAGCACTTTAACCGACACATTGGTCTGATCCTAGCTGCAAAAAATTTGAAATAATTGATAAGGATTTCTCACTATCGATAGAAGTTAGTTAGCTAGACTTCAGGTTATTCATCTAATATCGTAAATTTTCAGATAACTATCCATTTGTTTTACAATCTGTCATTTTTTTCTGATGATTTTGCTACTGTCTATAGTATCCGAAACGGAAGTTCTAAATGATGAGTATTGCAAAATAGAACACTCAAATTCTTTCCGTAGCGTTCCATTATTCGAATTGTTTGGTTTTAGAGTCTCTTTGTCGTTTTCACTTTTACATTTAGTTTTCGATTGAAAAAAAAAAACATTTTTTATCAAATTCAATGTATTAACCATATTTAAGAAAGAAAAAATTAAAACTAAGCCATCAAGGTAGAACTGGTAGAACTATTATTTTCCTTGCTCAATCTTATTCACTTTTTCCGATTTGGATCGTATAAATTTGTAGTAATTTAGCACATTTTACTGGCTTCGGGAATTCCCGGGATTTTTAAGGCGTTTCCCGGGATTCGGGTATTCCCGAATTTTTCTAAATCCCGGGAATTCCCGACCGGGAAATCCCGGGTAGGACACTCTAGGACTCATATACTATTCGAAATCAATGGAATCGAACAACAATTCCATAAAACTGTATCAAAAAAATCAAACTCTAAAAGAAATTCGTTTTGTGATAATTGATTTTGATTACTCACGGACCGCTGGTAACAAAGATAGGTTTGGTTCTGAATCCGTAAACAATCCTTTAATCCGTCCAAAGTTGTATTGTATTTGTATTGTATTTGTATCTTTATTTGTCTTTGAGCCAAGGCTCTTAGAGACTGACCAGTTTTGTTTTACAAATTTGTTTGATTTCTATGGTAAATTCAAATTTCACATTTTTTTATAAAAACATCAATTCTTGATGAATGGAAAAACTTAGTATGAGGGAGATCATGATTGATGGACTAATAACTTTTGTTTTAACTGCTTTTTGAACACATTGTAACTAAGGAGTTTGAGATCTTCTTCCAATTGATTGTACGTGTTGATAGCTTTTCTCAGCGCCGAATTTTGACCAAATGTAGTAGTATTTATCCTTGCCGTTAAAAGATGATTTCGCCCACGGGTCATGTGTTGATGCCTGTCCGAACTTCTGCTTAGAACCGTGTTTGTGTGGACCAATCCATGTTGAATTTGATGAATGTGTAGACATGCAGCATAACCGTACACATTCTCCAGGGTGAGAAGGTGATGATGAGTGTGAATGAACTGCGTCGATGTTCTACGGTGATGACCGAATAAGTTTTTGATAGCTTTATTTTGTATCACTTGAAGAGGTTTCAAAACAGACGCACTAGCCGCTCCCCAAACACAAATTCCATAGGTAACACAGCAGTGAAAAAGTGAAAAATATATTGATCGCTTAGTGGAATCGGGTAACAAATAGTTTAGTTTCCTGAAGATTCCAGCTGTCCTGGCTAATCTGGTCGTTAAGCTTCGAATATGGACATTCCATTTAAGTTCGCTGTCGATGGTAACACCCAGATATTTGAAGAATTCGACTCGTTCTAATGGTTGCCCACCATACCTGAGGCTCATAGATACGCTTTGTCGATCGTTGAATATCATGTACTTGGTTTTCTCGGCGTTGAGCGTTAGCTTGTGCTGGTTCATCCATCGGTGTAACGTTAGGAGATCTTCGTTAATATTATTTTGTAGCTGGTCATATGAAACACAGGCGTAGATAAGTACCATGTCATCAGCGAACATAAAAATGTTGCCGTGAAATTGTACATTTTTTAAATTGTTAATATAACAGTTGAATAACGTGGGTCCAAGAGTACTTCCTTGTATGACACCGAAATCAACAGGCAATACGGAACTTTTCAATTCGTTTTCATTGACAAATTGTTGGCGGTCGCGAAGAAAACTTCGAAACCACTGTAGTGAGCGCCCCTTGATACCGAGTTCGAAAAGATGTCTTAGCAAAATATTTCGGTCACACGTATCGAACGCTTTGCTAAGATCCAGGAATAACGCAGCTACCTTCTTCTTACTGTCACATTTTGTTTGGATATCCGTTACAACATCGAAAAGGGCTGTCTGAGTGCTAGAATTAGCTCGAAACCCGTACTGGTGCGTAGAAAGAAGCTTGTTCCGTTCTAGATGATTCACTAACTGTTGATTAATGACTTTTTGCACTATTTTATCAGTCACACTGGAGACACTTATCGGGCGTAAATCAGCGTAAGTTTTCGGTACAGGTATTTTGGGTACTGCAACAACTCTCGCAATTTTCATTTCGTTGGGTACTCGGGAGCATAGTATGGAGGAGTTAACAAGATCTGTAAGGTTGTCTTTTAGCATTTCACAGGAAGATTTTATGATTTTTGCTGGTATTCCATCGTAACCAGCTGAAGCTCCAGTCTTGAGCCTGGAGACGATCGCACATACATCCATTGGGGTTATGGGAGTAAACATCAATAACCTGTCCGTTTGAACACTCAAAGGCATCATACTTGTGTAGGGAATTTTGTCAACTAGATTCTTAGCAGCGGTCACAAAGTATTGGTTGATGTTTTGAAGTTTGTTTTGCTCTTTGGTCAATAATGACTTGTTACTGCGCTTCGTACCAAGAATTTCACCTATCACGCTCCATGTTTTGCTCGCATCGTTCTCACATCGATTGAATTTCGCTACGTAGTAGTTTTGCCTTTTATTTCGTTAAAGAGCAGTAACTGTATTGGTCCACATTCTATACATACGTCGAGAAAATTCACAAGCTGTGTTCCGGCGAGTTTTACCAAACCAATAGTTTTTGGCACACACAGCATCCTTCAGCTCACGATCGAACCAGATTTTAGCGTTTTTAGTTGTTGTTTGACTGTTTACTTTTATTTGTTTCGTCGATTCCTGGATAGAACGCTGTATTCCAGAGACTAAACATTGATAAACTTCGTCAGTATTCGTAAGTGAGTGGGTTGCGATTGGGTTACGATTGAGGCACTCTCTGAGTACATCCAAGTCAATTTTAGGATAATACTTATCTTGCTGCGTTAGAAGCTCCATATTTCGATCGATTTCGATAAAGATTGCGTCATGGTCAAAGAGACTGTATTCCAACTGTTGTAGCGTGATTTTAAGTGTAGTGTTGTTTGTAATAACGTGATCCAGGCATGCACGATATCTCGTAGGGGAGGAATTGCAAAATTCAAATCCATTGGTGACAACAGTTTGAATATAATTTTCAACGGAAGGTGTTCTGGTCAGAATATCAAAGTTGAAATCACCTGCTACCAGAGAATCTTTTCGGAGGGAGGTGAGGAACTTATCAAACTCTTCGATAAAGTGGTCAACGGATTCAGTTTTAACATCTGGTGGACGATAGACACTCACCAAGGTGATTTTTTCGTGGGAACCCACCTCAACAGCGATAATACTGTTATGTTCGTCACAGAATGTGTGGATGTGTTTCACTGGAAGACTATTGTGGACAAATATTGCTGCTCCGCCGCCGCGCCTAGTTTTCCTCGATGCAAAAAAACAGTTGTAGTTGAGAAGCGACAAAGATGATTCGGTTTCGGCATGAGACCAGGTTTCGGTAATCAAAATGGCATCAATACGGTGATTAGCGCAATCCAAAAGATGTTCTAGTTCGGCGATTTTTTCATTTAAGCTTCGAGCGTTTATATACATGAGTTTAAGATTGGAAGAATTTTTGAATTTAAGCTGTTCGACGGAAAGAAGTTTTTTGGTGGTGGTTGGTTGGAGTTAGTGGAACGTTTTAAAATCGTGTACGAGGTTAAGTAAATGGCCTGAAATTTGGCATGAAACTACCACAGAGGGTAGTTTGCACGGAAAATTTCGATCCAGACCGATCATAAAGGGTGATACGGTCAAATTTTGGTTAAGGGAAAACGCGTGTAAATCGGTGAAATCGTTTATTTAAAAAATCATATTAAATTCTTTTTCAAGTTTAATAAGTTTAAAATTCAGGAAAAATATTCAGTTGGGCTTTCGCTTTTCCAAATCCGAATTGCCGGGCCTTACGCTTAACCCCTGCCAACAGATTTTGTACAGCCACCTTGTCCACCTTCTTCGCCGCAGAAAGCCTGTTTGCCTTGAACTGCTGCTCGTCCTTAGCAGTTTTTTTGGTCTTCTTTAGGTTCCGCTTGACAATAGCCCAGTATTCCTCAATTGGGCGGAGCACTGCCGTGTTGGGAGGGTTCTTGTCCTTGGGACCACCTGCACGTTGTTGGTGGCGTACCACTCCATGGCCTTTTTACCGTAATGGCAAGATGCCAAATCCGGCCAAAACAGTACAGAACAACCGTGTTTCTTCAGGAAAGGCTCTTTCACGTAAATTTCTTGGTTGACAGTCCCGGAAGCTAGTAAAATGCTACTTTCCAAGCCACAGGTACAGATGGCTTGCCAAACCAGATATTTCTTCGCGAACTTTGACAGTTTCATGTGCTTGAAAATATCTGCTACCTTTCCCCTTCCTTTTGCCGTATACAACTCCTGTCCCTGAAGCTGCTTGTAGTCGGCTTTGACGTAGGTTTCGTCGTCCATTACCACGCAGTCAAACTTCGTCAGCATCGTCGTGTACAGCCTCCGGGATCGCGCTTTGGCCGTCGTATTTTGTTTATCATCGCGATTTGGAGTCACTACCTTCTTGTAGACACCAAATCCAACTTCTGGACCATCTTCTGCTGGTCTTAAGCCTGCAACGCACGCCTGTTTCAACGCTCAATCGATGTCAACGAAGTTTGTTCCCCAATTGCTGTCACTACACAAGTTAAAAAGCTCGCTAAAATATGAAGTGCACTCCAAGGATAGAAAGACAAAACAAAGAGCCTTCCCCCCATCTTTTCTCAATTCTACTCATTATACCCACTTCCATTGCTTCCAAAAGGTCGATACTAACGTGTGCGAACGGTCGAGTCAATGATGTGACTGATGGATCCACAGGTAGGCCATCAATCGCAGGAGAACGCGTACAGCCTGTTCCAGCTGCTCTTCAGCGTTCAATTCTGTCTTGTGGTCGTAAGAGGTGATGTGATTCGTGTAGTGTACCATGCTAAGCGCTTCTCCTGTCGGTGCTCCAGTGTAGATCGTCAATCCTAAATCAGTCTTACCAGAGATCTGCTGACCAGGCTGACTTTCCCTGACAAGTGTCATGTTTGCATGTTGCAAACCGATAAGAAGACGAGACTGGATACTGTTATACGACTCCAGGGGAATCCCTCGCAGATAGGAGTTTTTATCCTGAACTTGTTCAGCGTCGACTGTCTGAGGCGGTAGTTGCAGTCCGCTCACTGTTCGTACGTCTCCTAGATGAAAGCGCTCTTCCGTTGGGCCACGCACTTCAAAGCTGACACTCTGACTGTTATTTTCGGTATTGTGTGCCTCCAGACTACTTAAGACTCAAAGGACGAGGTTCTCCGGTTAGGTTCAGTGTATCCGCAAGATCTTGGTTCATAAGCGTAACCGAGGACCCGTCATCCATGAAAGCGTAGCATTGAATCACAATCCCGATCCCAAACATCACGACTGGAACATAGCGAAACAGGACAGCGTTGGACCCCGCACGTTCTCTCCAGTCTGGATGGGTGCGGACTCTGGGTTTAGCTGCTTGTGCATCAATGGGTGATGTTTGCATGTGCATTCGTTGACTCTGCTGATACAGGACGCACATGGTGGTGTTCAGGAATTTCCGGCACATCTTGTCTGCGCGTGTTATCACCCACCATCCGTCGTATGACAGCTTCCGAAATCGTTGGCATTTCGCAAGAGTTGGACAAGATTTCTTGCAGACAATGCAGGATGTGGAGATGGCTCTGTGGTAGATAGATGCACGAAAATGAAAACATTGAACAAACTTAACATTCCTTTTTACCAAAGGTGTGTGCGTTTAAAAAGTGGCATACTTTGATGACAGATAAATGTTTCAATGAACTGTGGCAATCTAACACAACTGTAATAGAGCGCAACGTCTAATTTGTGATTGGTTGGAATATATATTGCTTGTAGTGGTGAGCTTGGAGAAAAAGCGGAAAAGAATTACTGCTACCTTAATAAACCATGGATGAAAAAATTTGGTGGGAGTTTGATGACTGTTGGTTAAATCAGTCTTTAAACGAGTTTTCGACCAAAGTGACGTGGTTCTCCATCCGGGAGATTCTATAGCGAGGTCGTGGATTGAAGCCTTCCCCCCCCCTCCCCTGTTGTGAACAAGTTCAATCTTTACCAGCAAACATTTAATCCTTTGAGCTTATAAAAATTCATCTTTATTAAACGATAGTAATAAATCTTGATTTCTCAACCTCATTTCGCTCGCAGGACTAGTTTTTCTTTCTGTTCAAAATATGTATGTTTGTTGGTTATCCACTATGGCTGTACGGAATCACCGCAGTTTCAGCCTAAGTGTGAGCTTGCATGCATTATTTAGATCAATGGTGTTTAAAATTTGAGCATCCACCGGAGCGCTTAGCTTTAAAGCGGCTTGATTCAAACGCTTAATAATTTTAATATGTTCTTTCGTTGGAGACATTTTTATCCTACCCCTACTTAGAAATGTAAGTGCCATTGCTTACATTTCTAATCCCTCGGAATAGTCCACTCAAAGGCATTTTGGATTTATATAGCTGATGAATCTTGGACAAGTTATAAAGCAAAAGTAGCTTGCTGCTACTGACTGTGCCTTGGTAGCTGGGTGGTAGAAATGCATACATACACCCAAAATTCAGTCTCTGTGCCAATCGCGTGTAATCAATTACATAGCATCATTGGCACAAGAAAATAACGCGACCGGTGCTGATTCGATTTGCGTTCGCCAGCATTAACCTCCCTGCGAAACCACATTGCGTATGACTGAAAGAAACAAAATAGAAACGTTTTCACGTCACTCTGTATCGCAT
The DNA here is from genome assembly GCF_029784155.1 of Uranotaenia lowii. Classification (NCBI taxonomy): domain Eukaryota; kingdom Metazoa; phylum Arthropoda; class Insecta; order Diptera; family Culicidae; genus Uranotaenia; species Uranotaenia lowii. The sequence continues at coordinate 3,126,837 of NC_073692.1, forward strand.
CACAAGACGAAGAAGGATGGAAATAAATACCAACACCAAGCAGCCAGCTAACCGAGGACTATGCGAGTTTATGTAGTAAAAGCAACAAAAAAACATTCCTTGAATTTAATTCACCGGCAAACAACCACAGGCCAAGCTGTCCGGCTTTGGCAGCTTTGCGTGTGTATGTAAGGCATACAGTAATCAAAACACAGTTCTCATTCAATGGGTTTCCTTTTCTTCACTCCCGTTCCCTTTCCCATTTCCTTCACAAGACAAAGGACTACCTTGAAAGGCGGCCAAACGCCAGGAAGCCACCGCTGTGAGTCTTTTTGTGATTGTACACTGGAGTGCCCCAAATGACCCGACATTTGAAAAAGTTATGCGCTGCAGGTTTTAATTGATCCTGGGCCTAGTAGGTACAAGGTCTCATGCCAAATTTGGGCCAGATCGGATTACGGGAAGGGGTCGCTCAACGAGCCTGAAGTTTGTATGGGGTTTTGAGACATTTTGTTCCGAAGGAACTGTTGCAGTTCTTTAGCTTCACTCCCGGCTAGCAATGGGGGAGGAAACACGAATCACAAAAACATACTTAAAAATACGCCACAAAACAAAACCAAAACAAATTTGTTGCTTATATCCAAGGATGGTGATTGGCGAATAAATCGACGAACATAAAATGATTCACTCACCCTCTGAGGTAACCCATTCCCCGAACGCATTCGAAAAAAATTACACACGATGGCACTCAGTGAGCGATCCAATCGGACTTTCCGGCCAACCTCTTTAGTTCATTCAGGAGGCGATTGGGTTGCCTGTCTGCCATCCTATGATCCAATCATTAAGCGATTGCTTTGGAAGATGATTCTGCACAGAAGAATCGCAGACGAATATCATCAGCGAGCGATTGATGATTGCAATTCTTTCGACCGCATCCGATCATTCGTTCTGCTCGCAAAGTTGGTTTTGCTACAGTTTGGTTGCCTGCGTTCGGGCGCTTCTGAAAGTAGCTCGAGCGTCAGCGTTAGGTGGATCCTTTTTTATCATGAATAGTATCATTAAAACATTTGATTTGTTGTTTGAATTATGAAATTGATGATTCAGAAACTACTTTTATCAAAAACCGTTTTTAATGCAAAATATTACCCATTTTCGATTTTAAGAAATGTGTATACATCAGCTTAAGAGATGATGGGTATAAATGTAATGAAAAAAGAAATGTATACATTTTCATTATCGGTGAAAAGAGATTATAAAACTTGTTCATCTTATTATTAAAATAATATCTATCTCCAATTATTAACTTTAAATACTTCATAACTTTTTCATGTATTCTTCCGTTTTTCGACTGTTTTTGTTAACATGTATTGAAAAATCCATGAAAAATTATAAAAAAATGTTTCAATTCTTTAAGAAAGTTCAAAGCTCCATCTAGAATGATTTAAGACAAGAAACAATTGATTATTCAAGTCCAAGGTTTCCAAAAAATAACTATGTTTTTGATAAAAAAAATTCTCGAATTCTGTGATTTGAACCAAAACTTCTGTGATGGTTTTCTGTGGCGCAGTTTAAATAGAATTTTCAATATTTTTGTTATTTTTTTGTTGTAAATTTTTTGTCTAAACTTTGCGATGGTTTAATCACAAGTTTGTAATGTTTTCATCATACATTCATTTTTCATATATTTACCACATTTGCCTTTTTTTTTCATAGTGTTATTATTTTTTCATAAAAATTTAGCCTTTTGTGATGAAAAAAAAACTCATGATTAGTTTCAAATTTGAACAAATTTTAATCCAAACTAATCTTCATTTTTATATTAATAAATAACACAGGGAAACGCATTTTTGGTACCTTCCAAAACGGATTTTGGAAAAATTTTGCGTCTTGAAATTCAAAACATTTGTCAAATTTAGTCTCTCACCTCTAGTTTTGGTGAAATGGCGTGTGTAAATTTTAAAATTGGTCAGTTGAAGGTAAAATTGATTTTTGATAACTGATAAACAAACAAGCGTACATGGAAACACATGGAAAGATTTTTTTAATCAATTAATTATATCTCATTGAATGTTCTTGTTTCAGAGATACAACACTTAAAATAAAAATTGAATTATGCAAAAGACCCAAAAGATTTGTTTACAACTATTCCTCACAATACTCAAGGAAGTCATTAAATATTTGACGATGAATATTTCAGCTCATTCAACAACTTTAAACACCCGTTTTTGCAAATTTGGACAAAATTTTCAAAAAGAAAACTTCAATAACTTTTCTCCCAAAAGTCAAAATTTCTAGCGGACTTTTGGAAAGTTGATTATTGACTTAAAACCTTAATTTTCAAAAAAAAAAACTTGATAGTGTTCTCTATTACTACCACAAAAGCTTCCAAATTTGATTAATGTATTTTAACATGATTTCAAATTTTATCTCGAAACAAATATACTCAAAAGATGGACAATGTTGCTGCATACATTTAGGGGCAAAAATATAAACAATTCTCAATATGTTTTTACCTTAAAAACAAATGAAATTTTATCTTTATGCAATTCCCTAAATCCTCGCTCTGTTCCCATGTTCATTTTTTTCTTCAAACTTAACCATTTGATAGGATTTTAGCCAATTTTTCTTCTCGGGCTTTTTCATGGAAAATGACCGATTTTTTTTAATATTCAAAAACTATCATCAAATGACCATAAAAATAACACTTAAACTAAACTTACAACAAGAAAAAAGTTGAACTTTCGCATTAACTAACCCATTTGCTCCTAAATGCTTAAATTTGATCAGAAGAGATGTTTGTTTGTGAGCCTTCAAAAAACGAGATATTTTGAGATTTTGAAATTATAGTTTGTAATATAAAAAATCTTCTAATAAAAACCAAATTTAGCTTATCTGTAGCTCAATTTATAGGCTTTCAAACGTAGTAAACAGTTTGCAGATATTTTATCTTTATACTAAGTTAATGATGATAATCTGCAAAAATTTCATGTTAATCAAAGTTACCCCGCTGATCAAAGTTCCCCCAGTTTACGGTACATCAAAGTTTTAACTTATTTTTCATATCCCTTGGCAAAATAATCAGTTTTTTCTTTAAAAATAAGAAAGATCATATAAAAATATGAACATGTTGCGAAGAATTCAAATGTCTACCGTGTACCGTTTGGCCGCAATGATTTTTTTGTCAAATACTGTGTGCGGCGATTGAAAGATATCTGAACGAACGGCGAGCCAATCATTTGCCGATTCGATTCCTTCTTTCAGTTGAACCAGTTGAATCGGATCAGCGAACGAATATCTGGAGCCAGGAAAGTCGATGATTGCATCATTGCATGATTCAAACCTGCCCGTATGCAAGCGCCCAGCGTTCAAAACCAGCAGCACTCACAAACAGATTCGATCAACGTTATTCTTTTTCCCCCAGCGTTCGGTTCAGACGAAGATTCGCGAGATCCGAAAGAGCGCTTGAGTGAATCGTTGAAGAGTGTATCGCGATTGAGTGAACGAGTGGATTCAGACCATCCTTGCTTATATCTATTTCCAATCATTGTTTTCTTGCTTTTTCAGACCGCATACTTTCTTTCGATCTCCTTCTTCTTCTCCTCCCGCTCATCATCACCCTCTTCTTCTTCTTCTTCCATTCTGCTTCTACTCTTCTTCTTTCATTCTGATTCTACTCTTCTTCTTCCATTCCGCCTCTTCTTTTCTTCCTTCTGTACTGCTGCTTCTTCTTCCTGCTTGCCTGCTTCTCATTTTCTTCTTGCTTTACTTAAGCTTCTTCTTTTTCTTCTGACTAGCGCTAGTACTTACTTCTTTTCTTATTTACTTTTCCTTTACAGCAACCTCAATGTCATCCGATGACCGAAGCAGACTTGGGCACCACTGACAGCAGCTGATCGACCAACTTCCAGAAGAAACACGACTCCGGCTCCCGGACGAAACAACTTTCGGCTCCGAAAAAGACTGACTCCAGGCATCGTCGGTTTTCAGCTCCCAATAAAAGCCCTTAAATACAAACATCTATCAGCGCATTTATTCTTTTTCACTCATCGGAGTCAACTCACCCAGTTTGGGGTCTTGAAATGCTTTTTTCTTGCGCCACTTGGGTCGGTGATGAGCCAAATCAAATTCTGTAGGTGAAACGAGAATTGAGCACTGCTATACCACTGAACAAACATTCACTCACCGATTCTAGGAGGGCTTCGGTCGGTAATGTCGACGGTGTGGATTCAGCCAACACCGATCGTGGAGGGTTGTCGATCCTCTATGAAAGGGTCCCTGATTAGTGGTGTTTACATCAATCACTTTCAAATTTATTACCTCTTGTGTATGCTCCGACGGATGAATTGGTTGCTTATCGCCTTCCAGAATCCTGCGCGAAACTTCCGTCAGCTGTTCCTGGGTTGTTCTCGTGGAATCTTGCGGATGTCTGGTGAGTATTACTGGTAAGTATTCTGCGGTGCTGATTGCTTGCAAATTACTCGTCCGAATTACCTGATGTCTGGAGATTGAAGTATCCGGCAGCAGCTTGTAAATCCGCGACGAAATCCTCAGCCAGAACGAGCACGCGGAAAAACTGTTGAGCGCAATGGCGACCAGAAGAGTGAACTTTTATCACTTTTTCTTCACTAGCAGAGTGATTGCGAGTCGAGCGGTGAAACTTTGTGTTGTTTTTCTTCCCAGGTTGTTTACCTTTTCAGCTGTAAACAGAGCTGGACGATCACGACAGGTACACGCAAAGAATTTATAAGCAACAAATACGTAAAACTAACTCAAATGCTACACAACCCCATTGTCACGGAAAAATTTTTCATGAGCGACGGCTAGGAGCTCATGAAAAATTTAATAAAACTTCTAATATTGCAGGAAGCTGACTAGAGACGCACATGGAAACGAAGATGGAGCAGAACTCCGCACGAACAACAACGTGCACCACAAATCACTAATTACGCAGGCCTATAGCCCGCCAGATCTCAAATGTTATATTACCCTAACATTTTACAACAAAACATAACAATACGCCAACCAGGTTTGGCAAAAAAACAGGTCCCTATGTGCGTTTTATCTCTAAGTCTAAATCACGTGACAATGGTACATAAACATCAGATCACAAACCGTTAAAAACAAAAGGCTTAGATCTAACAAATTAAAATAAATTAACAGAAAAAACGTTCAACTTATTGCTAACATTGAACGAATTAAAATCAGACTGTTTTGGTGATGATTAAAATAGTTACAGTGTGCTGAGTAAGGAAGCATTACCAACCAACCTCGCCATGAGCCCAGAAGAGGAGTTTTTGCCGCGCTCCCAATTCGCGTTACTTTTGATCGGTGATTTCATGGCGATCCTCAGATTACACTGTAACATATTGACGATACGACATTAATTTGGGACTAAAATGACATGATTGGGTACGATGACACTAGTACGGTATGCTCACCAGCTGCGCTCGATTTGTCACAATCGGCTAACGGATATTGCTCGATTTGTGGAGATTGTCAACAGGATGGTAGTTTCACTGGTTGTTCATAGCTGTTTTGCACAGTTTGTCTCGTTCTGGCAACGGCGTATCAGCGCGCGGCATAATACGACCAGTTTCTCTCGCTCTGGCAAACGGGCGAGCCTGTGAGCTGTAAAGGTAGGTGTCTGGTTTGTCACGATCCAGTAACGGCGTGCAAGCGCGCTTTAGCACGGTAAGTTTCTCTCGATCTTACTAACGGCAAGCCTTCAAGTAGGCCTATGGTGGCATTGTTGTCGCAACTCGTGGTCGTTGAGTGTACAACAGTGCACATATTGACGCTCAGACGAAAATTGACGATAATTCGCCAAAATGGACTCGATCGGTAGTGTGGTTTGCGTTGTCCAAACGTTGACCTCCTTTTACTGAGGAGCCTGTCGAGTAACATCTGTCTCCACTGTTCTGCTTCCAGATTTCTCCTACGTTGTCGGGGTTCTCATGCTGCAGTGACTCGTGGAGATGTTGAGCAGCGAATGTTACGTGCTTCCGCGACGGGGAGGCCTCATCCCTTCTGCGAAGACGTATATAACTCTATCCGGATTGGTGTCGTTATTGGTTTCCGCGATGCGTGTTTTGGTGATAACGTACTACCTTTGTTGACTACCTGTGGTAATGGTCATAGCTGGAGTGATACGAGGCGATGGCAAGAAATGAACTTGCTAACTGCACTCGTAGGTGGCACGATTTTTCCCGATCGGCAAACGGTGTTTTGGGCGCGTTGAGCGTTGTAGTACACAGGTAGAGGTTGTTCTGTGTCATAGCTGGAATTACCTTTTTCGAACAAATCAATCATATTTTCTGGTCGAGTCATTTTGATACTTGAGAAAGATTTTTCCAAGAGAATTTTTCATGGAAAATGAGTTAAATTCCCTGATTAAATTAAAACTAAGTGCTAAGTCTAAAAAGTTAATTTGAAGTGGGTATTGATGAGCAAAAATAAATAATTTCAAATCCACAAATAACAAAACTTAGCATTAATCACCACAACAAAACATAAATCTTAAGACTAGATTAAAATCCAAACATCTTAAAAAATAATTGCGGTAGCATAATTTCATGGGTTTTTTAGTTGGGGGCCAATGTTGCAGTTCTTTAGCTTCTCTCCCGGCTAGCAATAGGGGATTTAACACAAATAACCAAAACATACAAAAAACTACGCCACAAAACAAAACCAAAACAAATTTGTTGCTTATTTTCTATTTCTAATCATTGTTTTCTTATTTTTCCAGACCGCATACTTTCTTTCGATCTCCTTCTTCTTCTTCTTCCGCTCCTCAGCATCATCCTCTTCTTCTTCTTCTTCTTCCATTCTGCTTCTACTGTTCTTCTTCCATTCTGATTCTACTTTTCTTCTTCTTCTTTTTCTATTTCGCTCTTGTTCTTCTTTTTCCTTTACTGCTGCTTCTTCTTCTTGCTTGACTGCTTCTTATTACTTCTTCTTACTTTGCTGCAGCTTCTTCTTTTTTTCTTCTGACTAGCGCTAGTACTTACTTGTTCTTATTTTTGTTCTTCACCTTCTCTTTACAGCGACCGATGTTGTCATCCGATGACCAACCCAGTTGAGCACCACTGGCAGTTGACGTGGCATCCAGCTTCAGCTTCCAGGAGGATACGGCACCAGTTTCCGGACGGAACAACTTTCGGCTCCGGGAAAAAGACCCTTCAATAAAACATTCATTACCAACTTTGCCTTCTTTTATTCCCGCTGCGTTACTCACCCTATTGGGGTCTGGTGCGAGCTTGATGTGGTACTCTTCAAGCTGCTACTTTCCACACTCAAACAGCCTACGGTGAACAAAGTAGCCTTAGCATTTCCACTATGCCACACAAATCTTACCAGTTTGTTTTTCCTTTTGTGTGGATTGAGCTCGGATTTCCGTCGCGTTCTCGTACTTGGCTGTCCGACGGAGCCTCTGGAAGAATCGTGGCGGCGTTATCAGGGGATAGAAAAGCAAAGTCGGGCCTTGTCAGTTTAACTACAGCATTCTTCTGTACGGCTGATGTCAATCCTACTGACCTTTCAACAGAACAGCTTTCGATGCGACGTTTTTGAGCCAGCTCTGGGAAACGGGACACCGTAAATCGACTCCGGTACGGGAACCGCCAAACACTCGCGTGAAACAGCTGCACATTCGCGGGAAAAGTTGAAAAACGCGATGGCGACTAGCGAAGCACGGTGCGAAAAATAATGAGCTGCCGATTTTCTTGTTTGCTTTGCTCTTCCTTTGTTTTGTTTTCACTAAATTCCAAATGTAAACAGAGCTGGACGATGATGACGGATACACGCAGAGAATATTTTAGCCATCAATTGTACAAATTACTCAAATGATGATGATGACAGATAAACGCAAATAATAAGTTAGCAACAAATACGTAAAACTACACTCAAAGCACATTATTGGCACAGAGATTTGCTAAGTAGGCATTGGATTTTTGCAACCTCTTCTATAGGGGAACATGCCCTATTATACCCACCCAAGCGAATCACTGATTAGCTGTGTATTCCTCGTGAATTTTGAGAAAAAAAGAGTGTACTTGCTGAAGAACTGTGTTTTCTACAAATGCTTATGATTTTTTATTACTCAAATTAAATTATTTTTTCTAAAAACTTAATTTTTAAAAACCATATTCGAAGCCACAGAACAAAACTGTATTGCAAATACGCGCCGATGTATATTTAATACGCGCCTAGCAGCCGAACACTCCCGAAGGCCGAAAACACACTAATACTTACAGACACTTTGACTGGAAAGAATATCAAAAAAGACTAAACAAAATTTATAAAAATGAAAAGTAATTTTTTTGGGCTAAATCAACGCTAAGAAAATGGTTTTTAATTTTTTGTTTACTTTCAATGAAAAAAATGCTATAATTTATGCTATATCCAGAATATTACGATTGGTGCGTTATATCGAGCGCATGAGCCGTGATAGAACATACCATAAAAAGCATACCTAAGCGAGTTCAGTATGATTTTTCAGCATAAAATCATAGAATAGATTCTCCTCTATCGATGTGTCAGAAATTATTGTCATATTCGGTTTTCAGCGTTTTATTTTGCCACATGGGGCGTTACATGAACTTTCCTCCTACATACAAAATAATCCAGAAATTCCAAAAAGCTTGGAGTGAAATTTGTATTTGATGCCCTAATGCATTATTTTTTGTTAATAAGAGTAAAAGCAGAGTTTTTTATGAAAAAATATTACAACCATTTATAAATTAAAAAAAAATAATCTTCTGCAAAACTGTTTTTGCGATTTTTTTTGTTTTTATCTTTTGGTTAAACAGCTTTCAAATTTCCAGTCAAAAATTCAAAAAAAATAATTATATGCAGATTTTTTAAATTATCAGACCAATTTACGCCGGGTGTAAATGAAAATTTACAGAATCTGAAAACAAACATACGTTTTAAAAAGGTAAAAATGAACCAAATTTTAAAATTTGAAAAGATTTCAAGAAACACTGCTCAAATTGACAGGTATTAAAAAAAATAAACCTCACATATAATGAAAAAAATATTAATTTGCCCAACATAATTATTTAATTATTATTATTCTGAAGAAAGAGTTTGCAATGCATGTTCAAAAATTGTTTAAAAACGTTGAAATTTATTTTTGTTTTTCAAAATTTTGATGATGCTGGAACACTTCGTTCGAGGCACTTTCCATCCTTTGGGCTGCTAACCGTATTTAAGTTTCTTGATATTAATTGTACATCTATAAGTATAAGTGTGACCTGATTTTTTAGTAATAACATAACCGTCAGACTTTGTACGAAATAACCGTTATTTAAATGTTTTTAGGACAAATTTTTTGATACTGTTACTAACATGACAATGATTGATTCAACTAGCATTTCATGTGTGCCCTCACCTGAAAAAAA
>NC_073692.1:3136716-3167035 GCF_029784155.1 Uranotaenia lowii
ACCGGAATTTTTTGGATTCTAAATTAGATTTTAAATTTGAACTTCCATGGTAGTCATATTTATAAAAAGAAATTTGTTGGTTATTTTTTCTAGAGCGACATTTATTTAATTTTTTATTACAAAATTAAATAATATCTACCAGTAGGTTTGCCGCTTTTCGCCAAATATTGGACAACATGCTCCATCTGATATAATAATAAAAGTTATTAGATTCTTTAACGAAATACACAAACACTTTTCGTGCGCAACGAAAAATAATGAGCAAAAACAAAAACAAATTCGAGTTTGACAGATCGACTGCTGGTTTTTCAGCAATGAAGATCAAGTGCTGGAAAAATCAGCAAGACGGAGAATGTTAGCAGGTTTCCAGCAAAAAATTTGGATTGCTGGACTTTTCCAGCAATTTTTTTTTCGCTGGAAATCGAGTCAAAAACTTACTGTGTAGGACTTTCTGGACAATCCAAAAATTTATTTCTTCTAATACATAAACTACATCAAATGCTTCAAGAAAACAAAAAATTTATTTCATATTTTAACAGAAAATATGTTAGACTAGGAGAGCACACGATCAGTAGTACTGTTGATTGCAATTATTATACTGATCCAGATAGTGGTGTGGTGGAGTCAGATTGTGCAGATCGCGTTGAAAATATCCCAATCGAAACAACAATTATCCATCGACAATACATATCTGCTTACCAGGGTGATGATATCGGATTAATTCGGCTGGCTCGAAAAGTTCAATTCAGTGGTATCTATTTGAATGTGACTGGTATAAATCAGAAGTTAACCATTTTTTCTCTTCCACAGATCATATAAAACCCATCTGTCTTCCTTTAAATAACCATATTAAGGATATTGAGCTATCAAATTATTTAGTAGCCGGTTGGGGCTACACACAATACTCAAATAAATCGGACATGCTGCTCAAAGCGCAACTTCCTTTCATGGAACGAAATGATTGCCAAAGATTGATGGACAAGCAAACCAATGAACGGAACAGACTTATAATAAATGAAAATCAAATTTGTGCTGGAGGGAAAGATTTAGTGGATAGTTGCAGCGGTGATTCCGGAGGTCCATTGATGTGGCCGTTGTTGTACAGAAATAAAACGCGAATGGTACAATTCGGAGTGGTTTCTTATGGTGTGCAGCATTGTGGATTATTTAATTTTCCCGGAATTTACGTCAGACTTGGAGCATATGTATCATGGATTTTAGAAAATGTTTTAGGATAATTTTGTTTTGTTTTAGTATTTTACTTATCCTGGAAGGCCAAAAGTGAACCACTGACATGACTCTTGAAATAATTGTTTCATAAGAAGTAATCTACCATCGACATAGCAAAAAAAAGTTTGCTGCCAAAAATTGATATAAACCTTGTTCGAATTTTAACAACATTTTAATCAACATCGTTGAAATAACAACTAAGTATCCATCATTTTCGTTAACGAACCCGAATACAGTGTAGGAATGTCATCGATATCTTTTAAAGGCATCTACTTTACTGTCTAGTTATGATTGTTTTATTAAAGTTTATCTTTTACACTGCACTACTTTTTTTCATTTTGCTGGCAATGTCGATTTCACTCGTTCAAATATGTTGTTTTAAATGCCACATAAGAGTCCCATTAGTACAGATCAACTCAAACCTGCGAGTAGGATAGTCACATGGATATATTTTTAAATATTTTTTACATGACAAAAAAATCTGTTCAAGAATTCTATGTTTTGAGTTACATTTCATTGCAAGTTTCATTTCAGGATGAACAGAAATACTAGAAAATAATTGAAAGTTGGCAGTTTCATGAACACAGATGTATAGATAGTGCTGAATAGTTATTCATTCTAACTCACAATAACAAATTATTGAGAGCATTAGAAAATCCAAAGGATAAATAACCTCAAATGAACGTGAAAAATCTTGAAGTCATTAAATAGCGTGAATAATTTGGATTTGAACTATTTTGGAAAAGTTGAAAGTGCATTGAGAAAAAAATATTTCTAATATTTTCAACTACTGTATACTGTATACCTGTTCTGTTCCTGAAAGCATAAAAACAAATTATTTCGATTATTAGAGTTCTGGACTAATTTATGTTTACATTCATCTGAGGTACAAATCCAGCTTTAGGTGATAAATATTGTAGTGTTTAAATGATTTAAAAACGTTTTCTTTCGTTCAACTATTAAACTCACATCTGAAAGCATCAAAGATACACACTATTTTCTGATATCTGATACATCATGATATTGCCAAATTAATATTCAACTCTTCCGGAAAGAAATGATTTCGTTTTCCAAGAAAATAAGATACTTTTTAGGTTTAAAATTGGAAACTTGAATGTCCGATTTACGACTGCTCATTACTTCCTCCAATTTGAAGTGGCAGATCTTGTTCTAGTTCTAACATGCTGTCATCTCCTAAAATATCATTATTCCTATTAATATTACTCATTGGCAAATCAGCGGTCGGTTCCAGCGACTGTTGTTCTGCTATTGGTACTATCTCATGCATTAGTTCCCGTTCGATATTCAGATTCAATTTATCTGATTGTAGTCTACTGCTTTCGGCGGGTTGACCATAACTCGATGGTGCAGGACATTTTAGCTGATCAGATATCTCCTCTAACTTATTGTTCAGCAAACTATCTAAATCTTCTTCCGGAATAGCATCACTTTGTTTACAATCTGTTTTCGGCGTTGGATCGCTGTCGTGTGAAATTTCCACGTCTTTTTTCAGAAATGTTTCAAGTACGTCAAAATCAGCCTGACATGAAATATCTGGTGGGAGTTGTTCGACAGCTATTTCTTTAGTCGTATTAACTAGAATAGTGCTACTACTACATGGCTCATTTTGCGATGAATCGACATCTTGCGTGGCTTGTGTTTTGTCAGGCCTGAGATTTATGTTTTCTGATTGCATTGGATGTTCTATCTCACTGTTTTTTTCTGATACTCTGATATTTCCTTTGAGTTGAAATTTCAGTTCATCTTCGTCCACAGGTTTTTCAAGCTGGAGTACATTCAATTGACTTTGCGACTCGTCATAATAATTTTCGCTAGGAGCATCTGAAATGGGTGACGTTGAATTTTCCGGATGATTTTCGCTTATATTTTCTGACTGTAAGTTTGGTTGTGAATGTTCTTGCCAACCACCCTCTGTCACGTCCAACTTTTCAACGTTATGTTTCACTTGTACTTGTACTTGATCTTTCTCAATCATTTGATTTGATGTTGATTCCAGGACGTTGTCGTCTTGCAATGATTCATGTTTTTCGAGCGCCTTCTCATGCCCTTTGTCATCATTTACCTCAACATTGTGAAACGTCATGTTTTCAGACATTCTATTTCCTAATTTATCGTCATCCTTTGCAGCACTATATACTTGTTTTGGGCATTCTGAATTGTTTGTATTGGCTTCTATTTTATCCGTAGTTTCGTCCGTATTTTTATCTTCTCTGCAGGTTTTTGTCCCTTCTGAGTTATCTGGAAATTCACTTAGATCGTCGGAGTTTTCTCGAGCACCTTGTTCAACAGGTAGTTCTCCGTCCATCTGGATAAGTTCTCCATTTGGATTTCCATTCTCTGATAATTTTTCATCAGGAGGTGAATTAGATAGTTCACGTTCGGCTTCTGCCACTTCAGGTACAGATGCTTCCCGTTCCTCATTTACTGTTGTTAGTTCTCTCTGGTCATGAATTTGTTGAGTTGAAACTTCTTTTTCTGAAATTGATTCTCCGGTTTCTAACTCAACATGCGTGTCTATTTTTTTTTCATACCCAAGTTCTTCTTCAGCATCGTTTTTAATTATTTGTTTTATATCTGCTACTGGTTCCTCTATTTCTTGTTTGATTGATACCAAGAAGACTTTGTTTTGTGATTCTTTCGTTGATGGTTCGATTCCTGATGCTATTGATGCAACTTGCGTAATAATTGGAATATTTGAATGTTCTTTAACTACTCCAGGGCTTCCCGGACATGAAGGTTCTTTCGAAGACGTCGATGTCGTGGCTACATTGCCAACCACATTTGTGATGACTGGTAAAGGAGAAGGGTTCTGTGCAGGGCCTGCCATTACAGATGTTTCTGATTTCTGGGCGTTCTTAGCTGCGGCTTCTGCAGCCATTCGTTGTTTAAGCAACGCAAATGGATTAATTTTACCTTTTGATTTCTTTTTTTTCTCAGAGTTTTTGGAGTTTGCCTCTGAAGTTACAGGAGCAACGGAAATAGCTGACTCTGTTTTTTCCTGTTTGATTCGAACTCCATCGAAAGCAATAACATCTGATGATGTTTCTGCTGGTCGCGATTTTTTGCGAGAAGGAACTATCATTACCACATCATCATCATCATCATCATTGTTTACATCTTGGGAATCAATTGGTATTGATCTCTTCTCGATCGGGTCAATTGGCTCCTGTTTGATTTTTAAACCAGCAGGGAGCTGAGTAATAACTTGTTCTTGACGGTCATACTCAGGATCTAACTTTTCTTCTTTGATTTTGATAGAAAGAACGCTTGGTTTTTTATATAAACGTTGTGAATCCGATTCAACAGATTCAGTTTGTTGAACGGAATTATCAGAACTTTCGCACGTTGGTTCTACAGCCAGTAAGCCTTTTTCCTTTTTGATTTTTAGTATCAATGTTGGTTTGGGCGAATCTTGAATGGTTTCTCTTGACGATCCGACCGCAAGCACAGGCGAATATGCAGAAGTACGTGATTCTGGCCGTTTTCGTTTACCTGATCTTACCGTTGATGTTTCATCATCTAAATTAGGTTCTTTCTTGATGTTTGCAGCTAGGTTGACATCAAACAGAGATTCTTTATCCGCAATTTTTGTTCTGTTCGGTGGTTCTTCAACTGGCTGTGGTTCTTCGACTGGCTGTGGTTCTTCAATTTCCTGTTTTATTGGCATTGGGAAATCATCTTCTTCCTCCTCTTCCTCTTCTTCTGCTTCTTGTTCCTGGTTCATAGAAGCATTTGTTTGTTTCTGTCCATCATCGTCACCGTTATTATCGACATCGTCATCGTTTTGAAATCCAGAGTAATCATCTGCAGGTGACGCATCGAACTCTTCTGCTTCTTCACCATTCTCTGGCATCCCTTGTAGCTGGGATGGCTCGGTATCGATCTCACTGCATTCTTGTTTGAAAGTTGTCTTCGGTAGTACCAATACTGGCTGTTTACCAGAACAGAACGCAAGTTGTTGACTCAACGACATTTCTCCCACCTCTAAAGCAATAGCTTCTGCTTGACGTTCTTCATCCGTTCGATCGTCCACCGGAGTCGGCGTTTCTTGAAGCGGAGGAGGGGTTTCTGTAATATCCGTATCTTCTTTGTTAATATCTTCCTCTGAGCGTTTTCCTTTACTCTTATCTTTCTTTTTCTTCTTTTCCTTCTTTTTTGCCTTAGCTTCTGAAATGCTAGCAATGGCCTGTGTAACAGAGGTTAGAAGATTGTTAATGGTTGCAATATCAGTGTCTTTGTCAAGTTTGGATCCCGTATCTAACAACGAATTAATTTTCGCCGTCACCAATCTTGGTTCTTGTTTTGAGGCGTTATTTGCGGGCGTATCAATTTTAGCTGCAGATGTCGGCAGCTTTCTCGTCGATTTCTTTTTAGAGTGTGAAGTTTGCTGTGGATGAGATGATTCGGGAGCCTGTTGTAGAGCAAGTTCTAGTGGTGGCGGGAAAGGAATTTCACGTTCTTCTTTCGGCAATTCCGGTTCAACCGGAGCGCTTCGTCGTGTTCTTCGGTCTTGAGGAACAGTCGATACAGGAGCTGCATTCGAAGCATGCTCACTGGCATCGATTGGTTCCTCTTTCGGAATGATAACAGGTTCCGGTGGTGGTAGGGTTCCGGTGCAGTACATAATATAATGACGAGTCAGAATTTGCCTTTTGACAAAGTATTTGCTGCACTTTGGACACTTTGTTTTAGGTTTGAGAAAACAGCTATGCCATTCATAGAGATTTTGAGTTTTAAATTTTTTGTGACACGAGCGACACTGAACATCGGGCAGCAGAGTTGGTGGCCTACCACGTGCTGTTCTGCCACATGAATTCAAAGTCATGTGTTTGACTAGTGCAATATTTTTATCATACTTTCGTTTGCATTTGAAACAAGTGTAAACTGTTCGGGTCAATTGATGCCAGAGATTGTGATCTTTGAATTCAAGAATAGTATCGAAGGTTTCTCTACACGATCCGCAACCATATTTACGTACTGAGGGTGTATGCTTTTGGCCTAAATGAGTATCTAGCTCAACTTGGGATTTAAATTCATCCGTACAGAAAGAACATGGATGCTCAAATTTAATTTTCTTAGGCGGAGGAACAGCTAAATCCTTAGTACTGGAAGGTTTTTCTAACTCTTTCGCAGGAGACGGTTCTTTGCGCTTTGACCGAGTACTTTTAGGTTCAGTTGGAATTTCTTCGATTTTTTCCATGAAAGTGACTTTGTTCTTTGAATGTTTATCCGGTTTTTCACTTTGTGAAGGTTTAAGTTTTGTTTTCTCCTGTTTTTGTTGTTCTTGTTGTTGCTGCATTTGTTTGAGACGCTCTTTTTTAGTCAAAGCCTTCACTGGCGTAGAGGGAACCGGTTCATCCTTCACAAGCTCTACTGATGCTTTAACTCTTGTGACAGGAACTGGAGAGGGAGATGGAGATGGGGGACCACGCTTCTTGCGACCTTTCTTGCTGGGACTCGTAGCTGCAATATTACTCGTACTGGGCAGTTCCTTTTTATCTTCTTCCTCTTTTACCTCCACTTTTGCTTTGTCATCCGGTTTCGATTCTACACCGAACATTATCTGGCAAATATAAATATGAAAATAATAGGTACATGTTATGTAATAATCATTCTTGTCTTCTTTGAGATAGCCTCTTAAAAATCAGTTAGTAGGCGCAGGACAACAAATAAATTAAATTGACCGTATGCATAATATATCCTGTATGTTATTGTTCTTTATAGATTTGACGTCAACCAATCAATAAAAAATCATAGTTAGGGTCAAGGAAATTATCATAAGTCGAAATTCCAGAAAAAAAACTTGAAAATAGCAACCCTCCTCAACAAAAGCGTTTTCCCGAAAATACAGTTGCAAGCTGCTGTTTTTTTTAAATAGAAATATTCGCAGCCAGATTCAAATACTGAAAAAATTGCTCGGCTTCTTGAAAACATAAAGTGGTGTTTAAAAAATAAGTTTATAGCAATACAGGCACGATTGTAAATAATTTTCTGTTGGTATCTACGTGCAGAAAATTTGAAACTTACTCTTTACATAACGGGCATTTTAAATTTTACAAAGCCTTCAAAAATTCGTTCTCAACAATTATTATGCGTTAGAGATTTTTGAATTTAACGAATTCCTTCATTATGGACTTCACTAAACTAATCACTCTTTATCTGAGTGCATTATAAAACTTTTGGAAATTCCATCAATTGAAATAAGATATCATAAGCTAGAACTTTCATGTAATTTGTGAATAACATAATGCAACAAACTTATCTTTTTCGAAACATTAAGAATTTAAGAGCTTATTAAGACTAATTGGATGGCGTTGAATCGAAATATCCAATTCTCTTAATTTTCCCGCTTGTTTTTGAGATTCTAAAGGCTAAGCTATGAAAATAATTAAAAAATTTGTAAGAAATTTTCACACCATTATGGCAAAATTGTAGAAAAAACAATGATACAGAAGTTTTAATTCTGCAATCAAATTTTTCAAGGACTGCGAGTAATTTTTATTTCTGTAACCGAATATTCTTTTTATTATTCTTCCCTGTTAAAAACGGGAATTCCACGAAATTTTCAAAAAAAATCAATTCAAAAAATTTTTTAAACATTTTTGAAGCATAAGCAAAACATTTCACCATGTTCAACAAATTGTAAAGTTTATTAAAATCTTCAATATAAAATTTTTAACTTATAGTTATAACTTCTCTACTGTATTTTGTACCTAGATGTTATTTTATTTTTTAAAGCATTGCATTACTGAAACCAGAATACATAGGCAGTATCTAATTCCTTGACTGAATGAAAAAAAATATAAATTGATTCAAAGTCAGTTTTTGTTTTCCATACAGGTTTTTTAGTTTATCTGTTTTCAATGATTAATTCTACTCCGAACTGATTAGTATCAAATCTTCCAGAAGCCATATTATCAAAACTGAAGGTGATAGACAAAATCTTCCAAAATCAGTCTATAAAACAGGAGCACCAAAAAAATATTTGAAAATAATTGGTTTGAAAAAAAATTGCTATGTTTTTGTGCATTTTTCTTACCAATTTTTTAGACGGCTCCACTAAATTCAAGTTCAAAATCGTTCTTGTTTGCAAATTCGTAGCTGCGCACATCAATCGATATTCGTAGAAGTCGTTGATCTTGTCGACGCATAAGGAGCAAACATTTTGAGGCATTTTGTCGTCCTTAGTGACCTGTTAATTCAAGAGAAAACATCATTTCCATTAATAAACAAATTCGTATAAATTTGATGGTGACAATAGAAATTAAAATTTACACCCATACCTGTATACCAACACATTCCTCGATTTTTTTCGCTAACGACGCTTCGTCGTCCTCGCCTACTATGATGGTTTCGTTTTCATCGACGATAGGAATCTTGTTTGGATTATCCACACCGCACAACCGACAGATTTTGTAGATCCGCTTGTGTAAAATATTAATTGCAAAACGTTCCATGATGATTCGGGATACGTTTTTTACCGGCAAAACTTGTTTCCTTTAGCTTTTTCACGAGTAAAAATCGATTTTTATGTTGCACTCACGAGTCGTAGCTCAATTTGCTTCCATGTTTTTTTGGCTTTAACTTTTTTCTGAAAGTTTGATGCCTGTGTACCATACTCACTGAGTGTATCGGACGAGCGTTGAAAATGTCAAATCCAACCCATACTCCCAAAAGTTTCTGCAAGACTTGCTTGAAAGTAGACAGTTAGGGCTCAGAATCGCTGCCCATGCATGAGAGTTTGGGTGATGATTTACCATGAGTGTAAGTGGGATGCAGCTAATCTCAACTTTTGACAGTTCTTAAAGAGAGAATTCTCTCTTTAAAGAATAAATTCTAGCGTAACATTTAAAAAGGGCGAAACTGCCAAATGTAAACAAATCGAGTTAACGGTCATTCCGGATGCACGCGGTTGCACTTTACCTATTAAACGTTGTTTCATTTTAAAATTACTTAAAACTTTCAAAAAATTGATAAAATTAAATAGGGCGAAACTTCCTGTTGATGCAAAACAAAAACGGCCGATCAATTGGGCGAAAATTGCAAGCGTAACTGGAATCGAAAACAATAAAAGGGCGAAACTCGAAAATCTCTGAAATTAAGCGAAAAAAGGTAAAGTTCTTGATAACCATCGAACAATAAGGGAATATTATGCACATTTTTTAATGTTGTTGAACAAAAAGTGGTCGATTTTTTAAATAGGATTTGAATAGGTGTTCCGAATTTTCAAACGCGTTTTTCTCGTTTCGAGCAAACTGCTAGTTTCGCCCTTTTGAAATGTTACGCTTGAATTGTCGTTTCCATCCATCGCCTATTGAGATTGGGCCTGCTAAAAAGAATAAAGCCTGCTCTTTACTCTTACACAGATTTCCATAAGAATGACAGCTAATCGGAGTGAAATTGGAGTAAAGGCTATTTCTCTCTCTGTTTAACACACGAGAAATTGTATACCGGGACCAGAGTGCCTCCAGCCACGGGTGGATGCATATTGAGGAAAAGTAGGCAAGGGGTACCAAAAGTTTCTCATTGATGAGGGGTGGAGACGGAGCGCTTTTCAACAGCGAATTGTTCGCCTACCATGC
Source organism: Uranotaenia lowii (assembly GCF_029784155.1). Lineage (NCBI taxonomy): Eukaryota > Metazoa > Arthropoda > Insecta > Diptera > Culicidae > Uranotaenia > Uranotaenia lowii. Next base: position 3,146,550 of record NC_073692.1, read on the forward strand.
CTACGATTACGATTGCCTGACACAAGATGGACGATTCCGTGCATTGGTATATAAACACACCTGAAGCTTTACACGCCTTGACCGGGACTGCGAGCGCGCCCATCGCCCATGGAGGTTGGACTTGAGAATGAGAAAATGAAATTCTACCCACAGCCAGGGTTGCCAACATATATTTTCAATAATCAGGGAACTGGTGAAATAAAAATCAGGCAAAATTAGGCTACATAAGTAACGGAAATTCCTCTAAAAGTGATGACCTTTTTTTTTTTATTGGTCATCACTCTACATTTTTACTGTGTTGTAGGCCTACTTGGTTGCATAATTCTACTGAATCAAAGCCGAAAGATTCCTTTTCATTCCCTTTTTAAGATATGAATTAATGAGAATCTTTCGATTGGTTTCATTCAGCCACATTTTCGCTTTTTAACTTCAGCAATGGTACCTTATTTAGTTCCTTACTACCCATTTTTCATCACAATCGCAAAAATCAGCCATAATCAGGCATTTTTGGAAAAATCAGGGAAATTCAATGGCTTTTCAGGTTGTCAGGCAGAGTCTCGAAAAATCAGGCAATTCCTGAAAAATCAGGCATATTGGCATCTCTGCCCACAGCGCTACAGCGAATCCAGCATAGCTTGATGCTAGGTATACTACTCATTTGCTTATATTATATAAAAAGACTTCAAGAAAGAGACGAAATATTTGGTATAGTCCTATTTGCCGCTGCTAGTGTTCGTGATATTATGCTGGTTGTTTCACCAACACCTTCGAGTTTTTGGACAATTAACTTCAAAAACGACCATGTGTGTCGTCCGGCTGCCCGTTTTTTGTACCGAGAGTTTTTGAGGTTAATTGTCCTATCTCATCTGTACACGCTCAGCAAGTGTGCGTAAGAAATGTCAAAAACAACTCTATTTTCGATTCAGCATAGCTTGATGCTAGGTATACTACTCATTTGCTTATATTAAAGAGACTTCAAGAAAGAGACGAAATATTCGGTATTTTCTCAGTGTCATTTCAATTGAGCAGGACTTGTCAAACTGAAAAATGAGGAATTGCGAAAGCGAATATATGGATATTAATATTATAAAATTTTTGCGCCAGTTATTTTCTTAGATTTCTCACGGCTAATGTTAACATATAAGATAAGCAAATCATTGCTTAATTATTTCTTATCAATCTCAAACAAAGTAAATATAACCAAAACGTCTCTGCGCCAAATCCTAGAATAATATTGATCAACTTTGTCCGTTTATCCAAAATAACAGTCACTGCTCCGTGACTTCTGATTGTACCGATTGTAGGTACTACTGATTGAATTTTGAAAGGGATCACCCGCATAAATCGGTATTATACAATAACTCTGTTGTGGTATGAGCCTACTCGGTTGAGTGATTCAACTGAATCAAAGCAATCGAAAGATTCCTTTTAATTCAACCACGGTAAATGAAAAGTTCATATACCAGTATTTCGATAGCAACTACTACCTTCTTTATCGGACAATATAAGGGAGGGAAACGATACACATTCATCAATCGAAAACGTTCACTGAAGAAGGTAGTAAGTTGCTATCGAAATACTGGTATATGAACTTTTCATTTACCGTGGTTGAATTAAAAGGAATCTTTCGATTGCTTTGATTCAGTATACTCTTCTTTTCATGGAATGGAATCGTTTGGACGTACTATACGATACAGCGAACGGGTCGTTAGAGTAACCATTATTTTTTTTTTCTTTTTTCTTGATTCAAGTAGTAGCTAAAAGATAGATGTAATCGTTATTTAATCTTCAATTTCACGTTTTGCTGACGCTACAGCTGATCTTCTGAAGATCTTTTAACAATTAAAAATAATAAATGGTACCCTCTATTTTCAATTATTATTATAACGATCAAATTAAAAATATTAGGAGTTTTTTTTTACAACTGTTTATTGGACATTTCTAAAACGACATTATGGAATTCACATATAAGTAATAGACATTGTTTCTTCAACCGAAATTTCACGTTTCCGAGCAGCCGAGCGTTTCTGCCAGGTTTCGTCCTCCAGCTGCAATTTCATCACCATTCCTTCGGGAGCGGCCCGATTAATCGTATCATTTAGAAATAGTTTTTACTCGTTTCTAGCGAAGGCACATTAGCGATGACCCAAAAGACATTCTAACTATTAACACTGACCATACTGACTGGACACTCGATTTCGTTTTCTGGATAATTTTTCCAACAGTACGCAATATCGATTCCAGAGTGCGCATCGATCGATTTCAAGAAATGCAATCCCAATAAGGAAATGCCACCCAACTTTAAAATAAAAACAGGCAATTTCTACGATAAAATCGGGCTAAACAGGTCCATTTTTCCTACAGGGCATTTTTTGTCGAATTTTTCAGGTTCGCCACCTGCCGTCGATATTGCGAATCTACTGAATCTGACAAAAAAAATTAGACAGAAAATGGTTGAATTTTTGTTCTAAGTGTCAAGTCAGTGTGGTCAGTGCTATTAATATAATCAGAACTGAATAGTTCGAAAGATTCAGAGTATGGTTTTTCGCTATGCGGGAGTGAGATGATGCCGCTTTGTTTACTGTCTTGTTTGCATATGGATTAGGTGACCAGCCAAATAATAGTTAAGGTACACCGGGGTAAGTGGGACGGTTTTTCGTATAGTTCAACTTTAAAAAACCATAAAAAAATCAGCAGTGGGTCAATTTTGATAAAAACGCGTTCAATATTTTGCAGAACATGTTGTTTATAAATGCTGAAGAGATGAGCTTGATAGACGCAAAGCGAAAAAAGTTATTTCGTAAATTGTTATGGACTGCTGGTGTCTTCACTTACCCCGCTTTATGGGGTAAGGCCGATGACATAGTGAGAGCGAACGTGAACGCGGCCAATGCGAACTCGAGCGGTGGAACAAATTGACATCTGGTTCGCCGCGTTGAGTATGTCAGGTTTAAGCGATTCGCATACATTTTCTTCAAATGTGGTGCGCCGCATTAAATCGCATACGCCGGTTCGCATCGCATCGCACTCACTATGCCATCGGCCTAAGTGGGGACGGTAGATTTTCCCTTTAATTTTTCAGGAAATTTTCAACAAATTTGTGTTTTTTTACCCCGGTTACCCCGGTGTACCTTATAGTAATTCCACAGAAATGTATAAACATTTTAAAAATGTTGTTTTTTTTATAAAACTACTGATTTTAAAATTCTACAAAGTATTTTTAATGTATTAGGCGCTTAAGCGGATAGAAAAAATATATTTATCGCTGATTTTCCATCGAGATAAAAAAATGCTGTTCGTCCAAATTCTTTGTAAATGCAAAAAAAAATATTTTAAAATCAAAACTACTTAAGAGATTTTCATAAATTGTAGGGGAGAGTGGGATATCATGGGCCACTTTTTTTCTTTGCTTCATAACTTCCCCACTACCCCACTCTCCCCTACTATTTCGAAATCCTCCACATGTCTGCTATCAAATGCTCCTTAACCCTTTAATGCATAATGTTATTTTAAAACAACACAAATCAAAATCCAAATATCTGGGAAACGCGTGTATATTTTTGAGTGATATGGTGATACTTAAATATATTCACAAAAAATATTTTAGAGATTAAAAGAAATTAGCCCATGGTTTTTTTATTACGATATTTCAATGTATGCGTGAGATATTAATATTTCACAGTTGGTTATTTTAAAGGTTAATACAAATTTATTTTTCAATGATTTTTTTAGCTATATTTTGATGAAATTTAATTTTAATCAAAAAAATTGCCGTTCTGTTCAATTACATTTAATTCCAACCGATAGCGATGAGTTATTAATTTATTAATGAAGAGACTACACAGCAAATTTTTTTTTGCTGGAAACCAGCAAAATTTTGCTGGTTTTTGTCCCGCTGACTTTCCAGCAAAATTTCCAGCAATTTAAATTGCTGGAAAAAACAGCAAACGTTAATGCTGGTTTCCAGCAATTCAAATTGCTGGAAAATCAGCAATCCAGATTGCTGGAAGCCAGCAATTTCTTTCAAAACAACCGGCTGTATTTAGTACCAAATTTATATTTCAATTCTAAATTAAATATTGATTACTGCCTGTGTTTATAATGAGCAATGTTCCCTGAGAAAAAAAAAGAAAAAAATGAGCAATGAAAAAGAATTTGTTTCTTTCATTTTAAAATTATGTTTGGATTTATTTCCAAGAACTTATTTTTTAAATTTTCCAACACCGGCCCTGGAGTGGCAGCTTTGTGCCAAAGTGTTGATCATTCGCCACCTGAGAAAAGAGTTCTGATTAATATCTTTATGAAATCTGTCCAATAAAAACTCACCCTTGACTTATGTCTGGTTGCTAGAATATAGAGGAAAATAAAAATAATTATATTAATCTAACCAAATTCGTAAAATAGAGTCTCACCTTGCTTCAGCGTACGAAAACAAACAAACTCCAATGTGACAACTCGATTGCTGATTTTCCAGCAAACTAGATCAATTGCTGGAAAGTCCAGCAATTTGAAAACCGATTGCTGATTTTTCAGCAAAAATGACAAGAACCCAACCGATTGCTGAAAAATTCAGCAATTCGAAAACCGATTGCTGGTTTCCAGCAAACATTTGGATTGCTGAACGTTTCCAGCAATTTTTTTTGCTGGAAACCGAGGCAAAAATTTACTGTGTAGTAGGATGACCAATGCTTTTATATCGAGGTATATCGACTTTTATTTTACGCTTTTTGTTACCTTGAGCACACCTATTCTGGAATGTGAAATTTAATATTTAAATTATATTAAAAGAAAACAAAAACGACGCTTCAATTAACTCGAGTTTGAAATCTGCATAGTTAATCCATTTTATGTTGAAATACGGCTCAACGAATTTTTGAAATCTCTTGTTATAATTTTTGCGGTTCTTAATGAGATAGAAATATCACAAAAAAATGAAATTAAGTAAGTTTCCATTGGTTTTCAGGTTTTTATAGAATAAATAATTTATAAGTCCAATTTTATTATTATAAGTTTATTATTAAGTTAAAAACAATGGTTTTCAAGAAGAAAATCAATGATTTTTTATTTTTTTTATATTTCCATTCTCGACATATGACATCGGAAACCAACAATTTTTATTGCTTTGAATGAATCTTTAAATACTAAAAAGTTTAGCTGACATAGTGAAATTTCATTATTTCAACCGGGATGGCCACGATCTTCGTTCAAAAATGCCATATTTTGTTTACCATTTTGCCTTTTGGCTCAATTTTGAGACACCAATATAATTATAATTTTTTTTTCTTCATAAATTGGTAAATAGTGAACATGTAGACGATTCCAAAATGGCATAATTAATGAAAATCGGTTCAGTAGATTTGAAGATACAGTAAAAATAGTAATCCGGGGCTATATGACCCTAACCGGCTAATTCTCCTCTTAGAACCATAAAGGAAGGTTAAAGACTTTCAAATTGACGAAACCAGGTATCTTGCCACCAGGAGTGAATTGAGAAAGACGCGTAATTGTATTTTTTTCGATAAACGGAATGAACGATTTTTTTCTTCGAGAATTGGTTATCTTTAACTATAGTTAAAGTCTATAGTCGTCGACAAAGTCCTTTTGGTTGAATAAATTAGCTCGCCTTAGAATAGTAGATAGTGGTAGATAGGCCTTTTTGATCTAAGTGTTTTTTTAAAATAAATATTCAAATGCATTTTAAATGGCTTCATTATGTTGTAGAAAAATAAAGCTGTAATTTGGATTTAATATAATAAATGAGAAAATAATAAAGTAAACCAGTTTGATTTTTTTTATCATTAAAGTATATTCAGCATTTTTAACCTTCCAAAGACGTTCGGGTCAATATGACCCGAAGCGCACATTCAAATCATCATAACTCTTCGAGAAAAAATCGCAAAAATTTGATTTTAAAAACCTCCCTGGGGAATCACGAAATACACAATCTGTAGTACTAGGCAACTTCCTGTGACCACCGGAAGTGCTCCCTCAAAAAAATCCGTAATTAGGCTGTTCGGGTCTATATGACCCGAGAGTTTGCGTAAGTTCCCCTGGCCGCAAATATTGACCGATTTCGATGAATTTTAATTCATTGTATAGATAATTTATTCTAGTTTCTAAATATTGAAAAATAAAGTCGAAATATTTTACGAAATCATCAGTAGCTGATTCCGAATGAAAAAAGTCCCGAAAAAAAGCTCTTTTTGGAATGCTTATAACTTGAGACAGGTTCCAAATATTGCGCTGATTTTATAATATTTGGAATTGTCAAGAATTAATCTTTCCATGGATGTATAAATTTTTGGTGGTCCAAAGGAAGTTTTGGCCGCTATCCCGGAACTTCCGGTAGAAAAAATTCTTACTTCAAAAAAGTCACCCAATTTTGGCTTTGCATTGCTGTATCTCGGTTACCAATGGATCGATTCTCTTAATTCAAATTTTAGTTTTTTTTCGTTAACTTTATTAGTATTTTTGTAGAACATAGTTGGTTCCTCAAAAATCTCAGTTGTTCAGTTTATGGTAATGAAACTCACATCTTTTTTGTCATTTTTCAAACTCCCCCTCGTGTCGGTGGGTTTACGCGATTTTGTTAGCGTGATTTCTCTAACATTTGAACTCAAATTGGTCATTTTTTATATATCTAGAGATTCATTAGAATCTCCTCTTTCGATTGACATACATTTTGTGTGGTGTTTTGAAAATTTGTAGCAACTTTTTTCGAATTTACTGAAAGCTGCCAGATTTCAAGCAGTTTGGTCCACGTTTTCAACAGGTTGGTGTACAAATCTCGCACCCCTCACGTAGCTGCGGGAGAAACAAATCCTGTAGCTCTCTTTTTGTCGCTCACCAAATCTACCACCCAACCCAGAAGCAGGAGGAACTGTAGTCTCGCCGCGTGGTTTGTTGATTGATTGTGCTGATGCTGATGCCTCTTTGCGTAGTAAATGTTTTGATTTTAAAATAGAGAAAGATTATTTTTCCAAATTGAAATAAGCTTCTTGAATCTTTTTAGATATTTTATCATTAGAATTCTTCAGTGATACATTTGTTTTGAATGTAATCATGATTCTTTTCTGAATTTTCTGAATTTTAGAATTCTTCAGTGATACATTTGTTTTGAATGTTATCATGATTCTTTTCTTTTATTTTTAGCAGTGTCTACTGCAGGAGACACAAAATCTATGATTCAAGTAACAAATATTCTGAAATTTTAATCAGAAACTTTAATCAGAAATCGAAATTTGAATCGGAATCTGAAATTAGAATCTGAAATTTGAAATTGAATCTGAATCTGAAATCGAAATCTGAAATCTGAATCTGAAATCTGAATCTGAAATCTGAATCTGAAATCTGAATCTGAAATCTGAATCTGAAATCTGAATCTGAAATCTGAATCTGAAATCTGAATCTGAAATCTGAATCTGAAATCTGAATCTGAAATCTGAATCTGAAATCTGAATCTGAAATCTGAATCTGAAATCTGAATCTGAATCTGAAATCTGAATCTGAAATCTGAATCTGAAATCTGAATCTGAAATCTGAATCTGAAATCTGAATCTGAAATCTGAATCTGAAATCTGAATCTGAAATCTGAATCTGAAATCTGAATCTGAAATCTGAATCTGAAATCTGAATCTGAAATCTGAATCTGAAATCTGAATCTGAAATCTGAATCTGAAATCTGAATCTGAAATCTGAATCTGAAATCTGAATCTGAAATCTGAATCTGAAATCTGAATCTGAAATCTGAATCTGAAATCTGAATCTGAAATCTGAATCTGAAATCTGAATCTGAAATCTGAATCTGAAATCTGAATCTGAAATCTGAATCTGAAATCTGAATCTGAAATCTGAATCTGAAATCTGAATCTGAAATCTGAATCTGAAATCTGAATCTGAAATCTGAATCTGAAATCTGAATCTGAAATCTGAATCTGAAATCTGAATCTGAAATCTGAATCTGAAATCTGAATCTGAAATCTGAATCTGAAATCTGAATCTGAAATCTGAATCTGAAATCTGAATCTGAAATCTGAATCTGAAATCTGAATCTGAAATCTGAATCTGAAATCTGAATCTGAAATCTGAATCTGAAATCTGAATCTGAAATCTGAATCTGAAATCTGAATCTGAAATCTGAATCTGAAATCTGAATCTGAAATCTGAATCTGAATCTGAAATCTGAATCTGAGATCTGAATCTGAATCTGAAATCTGAATCTGAAATCGGATCTTGAAATTTAAATCTGATATCTGAATCTGAAATCTGCAATCTGAAATCTGTAATCTGAATCTGAAATCATGGACGTGAACTTTAGAAATGTTACCCATCCATTAAAATATTAAATCAAAAAAGATTCAAGCAATTCCTACAACAATAAAGCATTCATTTCGTTATCAGCATCAGCTCAATCAATCAACAAACCACGCGGCGAGACGGCAGTTCCTCCTGCTGCTGGGTTGGGTGGTAGATTTGGTGAGCGACAAAAAGAGAGCTACAGGATTTGTTTCTCCCGCAGCTACATGAGGGGTGCGAGATTTGTACACCAACCTGTTGAAAACGTGGACCAAACTGCTTGAAATCTGGCAGCTTTCAGTAAATTCGAAAAAAGTTGCTACAAATTTTCAAAACACCACACAAAATGTATGTCAATCGAAAGAGGAGATTCTAATGAATCTCTAGATATATAAAAAATGATCAATTTGAGTTCAAATTTTAGAGAAATCACGCTAACAAAATCGCGTAAACCCACCGACACGAGGGGGAGTTTGAAAAATGACTAAAAAGATGTGAGTTTCATTACCATAAACTGAACAACTAAGATTTTTGAGGAACCAACTATGTTCTACGAAAATACTAATAAAGTTAACGAAAAAAAACTAAAATTTGAATTAAGAGAATCGATCCATTGGTAACCGAGATACAGCAATGCAAAGCCAAAATTGGGTGACTTTTTTGAAGTAAGAATTTTTTCTACCGGAAGTTCCGGGATAGCGGCCAAAACTTCCTTTGGACCACCAAAAATTTATACATCCATGGAAAGATTAATTCTTGACAATTCCAAATATTATAAAATCAGCGCAATATTTGGAACCTGTCTCAAGTTATAGGCATTCTAAAAAGAGCTCTTTTTCGGGACTTTTTTCATTCGGAATCAGCTACTGGTGATTTCGTAAAATATTTCGACTTTATTTTTCAATATTGAAAAACTAGAATAAATTATCTATACAATGAATTAAAATTCATCGAAATCGGTCAATATTTGCGACCAGGAGAACGTACGTAAACTGCAGGTCAAATTTATCAAAAATAGATTTGTACGGAAATTTTGCGAACGGCTTTGGAAGGTTAAAATCATATTATCGTTGAAATAAATTTTGCTTTTTTGTTTAACATTTAATAAACATAAAACAAAAAAAAAAGGAATTGAAAAAAAAATTATGTGCATAATTTTTTTTTTTTTTTGTATGGGTTTATGAGCTACCTGGCTGACCCGGAAAGGAAAAAACAGATCGGGGGACAGAAGAGGAAAATTTACATGAGAGTAGAACAGCTTAGAGTAGGATAGCGGCAACAGAGCCCGAGGGTTCTGAAGCACCAGTTTAGGGAAGCGTTAAGATAGTGCTCGACGGACTGGGACAATTGGGCCCTACATGAGCTTCGAGTTAACCAACCTCCAATTCAACCGAGCAGTAACAGTAGGGTAGCAAAAGTTATCATACACGGAAAATAATAAAAAGGTAAAATTTACCGAGACAGCAAAGGTGAATGCTCGCAAAAGCCAAAAGGTAACTTCTACCTATTCGAGGTGAAACTCACCTCACAGCGAGGTAAAATATACCTGAAACGAAGAATGAAAAAAGGTACAATTCACCGAGAAAAAATGTGAATCCAAAAAGGTAAATTTCACCTCGTAGCTAGGTGAAGTTCACCCTGAATTGAAGCTGAATGAAAAAGTATAATTCACCTAGAAAGAAAGGTAAATCCAAATAAGGTAAAACTTACCTCGTAGCGAGGTGAAGTTGACCTGGATTGAGCTCACAAAACGGTACAAATCATCTCGAAAAAAAGTAACTATTTGACGAATCCGTTTATTGAGGTTAAGCTGTTTTGCCGTTGAGGAACAAGTTCTGCTTCGTGCACAATATGTGAAAATCGGAACAAATGGTAAGTGTTTTCTTAGATTTCATTTAGTTGTGCTGGTTCTCTTCATAATACTTTGCTTTTGTTTCAGATCGGCCCACAGAGCTTCGTGTTGTTTTCCCGTCAGCCTTCAGATATTATTCCGGACAAGCCGGACCTAACAAGCTTGGCGAACAAAGGACTTGCCTCAACAATTTTTAAAGAACACGGTGATATATTTCAAAAATAAATATTAGGTAACTCCCTATTTATTTCAATAAATACCAATTTTTTCATGAATTGTGTTTTTTTTAAATTAATTATTATTGAAGAAACCAATCAAACAAACAAGCATTTACCTTTTAAATCAGTGAATGGGAAAACGGTATTATTTACTATTTTGCTAGGTGAATGAGAAAATGGTAAAATCTACCTTTTTGCTAGGTGAATTGAAAAAAAGTAAAATTTACCTTTTTGCTAGGTGAATGAAAAAAAGGTAAAATTTACCTCGAAAGAGGGGTGGAAAAAATTCACCTCGCAAAAAGGTAAATTTTACCTTTTTTTTATTTTCCGTGTATGCTTACGTCTCGATATCATTGTCAGAAGGGCTCACTATCTTACCGTAGTTGAGTTATCCCTACCTGCCACCTAACCTTACTCGATGCAATAACTTTGAATTTATTATCGTTTAGATTGACTAAAAAACATATTTTTCGAATTCAGACAAAACATCTAGATAAGAAGCTATCTCTCAAGAAAAAAAATTATGTGCATATGCATAATTTCATCTAAAAAAAAAAATTCAAGTTCAGTTGTAGGTACAAGAAGATACTTACACAAAACTAAGAAATCAAAACGCTTGGTTTAAAAAACCTATTATTAGCGTTTTAGTAAAGACCTTGAATGAAAATTTGCGAATATATATGAAAAAGGCAAAATCATATTCTTTGAAAATCTAGAACGGAGGCAATGAAAATTATCGGATAAGAAAAAAAAACAAATTCCTTATATGAGATAGAATTCTAAAGGCTGTTTATATTTTCTGATCAATTTTTGTTTAGTTAGATGTATTACAAAGAAATAAAAAATTATTGATATTAAATTGTCCCGACTTACATTAAGGCAAAGTGAAAATATAATGGGAACTAAAAGATCTTATTCATCGGCTAGTTCTCGACGTTTCTTCGGTTTATAGCTTTCCCATTTTTTATGATTCAGTTCGTTGAAATCATCACTATTTTCGGCAATATCTCTAAGATATTTTGATAGTTTTAACAGTTCTTTGTCCTTGTGCCGATTCAGATGTGCACCGGCGAATGGTTTAATGCGAAGCCCGGATTTAGGATTCATCAGAAAATTTCTTCTTAGATCATCAAACATTATTGTATTCTTCGAAGAGTATTGCTCGTATTTCCCCCAGATAACACCAAGTGGTTTTACTTCGATGACCCCGCGCACAGGACAATGTACAGTTATCATGGCTTCCGAATCTAGCATGAATACAAGTTTGTAATCGGAATGCGATGTCACACCCAGTAGCTTCATTTTTTCTACGATCCCATTTCATCGATGTAGCTGACCAAATTGCAATATCGTAATGTTCATAAGCCGATGTCAAAAATTCATGTAAATATGGGCGCATTAATTCTGCTCCGTTTTCCGCTGCGGAACGATGATCGAAAAGTGTGTAATCAATATCCAGAACAAGTAGACGCTTGCCTTCACGAGGAGGATTAAGTTCGTTGATATGGTATTCACGAACACGTTTATTAATTTTGGCTAAGTAAACTTCTTTGTTCTCCAACGGTACTTTATCGTCGTCATCGTTATCAAGATCGTTTATCACATTACCAATATCGTCAGGTTTTGATGAGGCCTCTTCAATGTCAACCTCTAGAGATCCAACCATCATTAATTTGAAATTCGGTTTGAGTTCCAGTAAACCTAAGCGAATATCGTCGGTAGCAAATTTTCCTAAAAAAAATATAAAACAAATTTTATACACTATTCATATTACTTCGTTTAAATTAGCTTTCTCTTTAGAATAATTACTTAGTGCTTGCCAGAATAGTAAAGATTAGAAATAATTAATACACTTGTTACTATCAAATTGTATTTCCTCGACCCTAACTATGATTTTTTATCGATGAGCTGGCGTTAAATCAATAAAGAACAATTACAATTACATGGGCCTTTTGTTAATTATTGTTCGATAAAAGCGCTTTAGTTAAACAAAAACATTAAGAACTATGGTCTAGAAAATTTTAACAGAATGAAATTATAAAAAAATATTTAATACAACTGCATAAATAATGGTCATGAAATGTGAATAAGTAACACATAAAAAGCTCGGTTATTTTTGTAGCATTATGTCTTACAAGCTTCAAGGGACTTTCATCGTCATGAAGTGTCTCTTCACACACAATCTATACCTTAATTTTTTTGTTTATGATTTCCTTGGGCTCACCTTTGTGTTTCAGATTCAGAAGTTTCTGGCGTTCTGGTTTCACCTGTGTTTTCTTGCATATTTCGTGTTTGAGAACGGCAACCGTATCATGAACCGTTAGATCTTCGATTGGATATTCCTTTCCACTCCATTTAACAATTATGCTTATTTCTCCGGTCGACTGTTGATCCATTTTAAATATATAAATTCAAGCAACTGTCGAGAAAAATATAAATAAAAAAAGTTTATGACGACAATCACAATTTTTCCTGTCTTCTGGTGTGTCAAAAATTGAGCGAATTTCAAACAAAACCGGCATCGTCCACCTCCTGTCAATAAACTTCATGCACGTTTGCTGAATACACGCTGGAAACTGAAAACCCGAATTGAGAAATTCAGCTTCTCAGCCTCAGGCAAAAATGAAAACATTGATTAACAATAAGAATCGACAGGTTGTTTTCTGAAAATTGCAAAAATATTGAGTTTCTGATCCTTTTTCTATTTTTGATAAGAATAATTATTTCCGCTGAACTTTTTCCAGAAAATCAAGTGGTTTCAAATGAACATGCATGATGTTTGGCAAACTAGCAGCACTGTTACAGCTTAAGGGTCATCAACTGCCATAAACATATGAACTTTAAAACCCAAAGAAAAAAAAACATATAAACAGGCGGCACTTATTTATGTTCTGGAATAGTTACAGTAAAAGCTAAGCAATGGTTACAAGTTATGAAAGTCAACAAGAATTTTTGATGGATTACCCATTCTTGCTAAAAACCGGAGAATATCAATTTATTGGTTGTTTTGAAGGCGTAAGTAAATACTCAGAAATGTATACGTATTTGAAATAAAAACATGCATGTGTATTAATTTTAGACTAAAATATTGCGATTTTGTTGTGCCGTTTACACGTATTTTGTAATTTACTTTAACTTGGCTGTGATAAAACTTATATTTTAATTTTAGGGTTTCAGTATTCACCTTGAGCTGCCAGCATTCCCCAAACTAAATGAAATGGGAATAATAGTATCATACAACGAAAAACAAATAGACATCGATTACCAACCACAAGATACACTGCACGATATGATGGAAAATGTTATGAAACAATGTTCTAAGCACAAAACCCGAGTAACAAAAGTAAACATTTCTAGCATGAATATGATTTCGCTTACAATGGATCAACTAGATTTAATCCAGAATGAGCAAAATTGTAAAATTTGGAGCGACTGCAATTTCTCTAGGATTAAATTTTCCCACTTCAAATCTAATGATGCCAATTTCATTGAACTCTTCCGTAGTAACGGTGCTGATTATAAAGTTATATCACATTCGTTACCTGAACTAGGTACATTGGGGGAGGTTTTCAAGCGACATGCTTCTCTGAGTGTTCATTGTGCTTCTTTCGTACAAATTTTGGAACAATTAGAAGAATTTTACAGTAATCTTCACACATTGGACGAGTTATGTTTCGTTGTCAGTCCTTCAAGAATAGATACACGAACTAATTGGCGAATCATCAAGTACAACAAAAAAGTATTTTTGAAAATTACAATTCATCCGCTGCAGCCTTCCTCAGTAATTGTTGCCTTCATCGGACCTACTCATGAAATCGAAGATTTGCGTAAAAAGTATGATAGCAAATTGGAAGATTGGGATCAAAGTACCAACGTGTACACAAATTTGTTGAGAATCTTCGAGATAATGTCATTTCCGATGCGATACGCACAAACCGATGAACATGATATCTGCGGAATTTGCATGACCTCGAAAGACGATTCTGAGGTCATTCCTCTTATATCATGCGATAATGATAAATGTATGCTTATATTTCATTTTAGTTGTTTGAAGCAGGTGAGTTTCTGGCGTACTCCACGGCTTTTGATTTATGGTTTTTTTTTTCAATTTCAGTGGTTTTCCTCTTTGAAAGATAGTAGAACCTTTTTCGCTATATCGATTGGAAAATGCCCCTACTGCAAGCAAAAGGTTTCCTCTAGTTTCGATGAACTCATTGATCATCAATGTCGTGAACGACCAGACATTCACACCAAAATAGCCGTTTTCTTTTGAAGCTTCGTTATTTTTTTTTTTTCACCAAAAACTTTAAACTTCGCGAACGATCCGTCTTTTTCAAGCTTGCTCTATAAACTGACTCCTCTCATGCATGTGCCCAATTTTTCGAGCTACAGGATATTGTCGCACTCTCTCATCAAGCGTTGTCTGTTGAGCGTTGTCTCTCTCGCATGTCTTCTTTCTTGACAGGAACATCGATGTTCTCGAAATCGATTAACAAATTATTATTGTATACAAGGTAGTTCACACGAACTGTTGATACTGTTAATTAATTATTCTAATTTAATTCATTCCAATTAAAATAATATTTATTTAATCTATTACCAATATTCTCTACATTCGCCTCCACCTGTACTCTTACTAGTTAACTCCTATTATTAAATTGTTGACAATACCTTCCTCAGTAATTTTTTTATTTTGGATATTTTATATAAATATTAAATTAATTTCTATAATGTAAGGATAACTCCTTCATCAATATTTTTAAAAGATAGCAGCATTGTGAATTTCCATTCCATTTTCAAAGAAATTTCATTATTATTTTACAAATTTACCACAAACAAATTTTTTAAACTAAACCTAAGTTTATTTTTCCTTACACCCTAAATAGAAGATTATTCCATGAGTCATGTACGAAACAACATTTTTCTTATGAATACGCTTGATACATGGACATCTATTTAAGTACTTCAATTAGGAGAATATATTCTCACGAAAAAATAGTTTACACATTTATATATAAATGTATTCTCTGTGGATAGTCATTTTCCCTTTCACTTTTTACTCACTATAGTAACACAAAAATAACAAACTCAATCCTGGTGCTTTATGTTTTCTTTTAATTCTAAACTCTTTTGTTCTGAACCCTATAATCTTCACTTTTACTCATAAATCTGTACGCTTTGCTTTTTGCTTTTTTTTTTCTTTAGTTTTAAGCTATTAACGCTTTCTCTACGCTGCACTGTTGTCTTTGTTACTATTTAAACTTAACTCTTACCCTTTGCCATTTAGTTTATTCTTTGCACTACATTTTTACTCTCTCCACTTTACTTTTAAATATTTCCTACTTTGCTTACAGTGTAATCTATATTCTTTATTGTTTACTTGATTTTTTTTTGTACTTTTTTCTTTAACTTCCCGCCTGTTCCTTAACTTTTCACTCTATATTTTTCATTCAATAATTTTTTTTTTTGCTTTATTATTATCTCTATTTTTTCATTTTTTAACTATTTGCTTTTAACACCTTGTCCTTAACCTGTTCTTTTTTTTTTAAATTCTTTTCCCTCCTCTCTACAATCTATATCCATAATGTTCTTCTCTTTATTTTTTACTCTTTTCCTTAAGGTCATTTTTTTTCACTAACTATTCTCTCCATAATTTCTTTATATATTTTTTATACTTTTCTATTATTTTTTAACTTCAACTGATCTCTCATTACTTTTGCTATTAGTTCTACTATTTACTCTTAACTTTATATCCATTAAGTTTCACTTTGTACTCTAAATTCTTTAGTTTTGCTTATCTTTACTATCTTTACTTTTTGATCTGCATTCTTCACTTTCGACTCTTGTCCTTGTACACTCTATTGCTTTCTCTTTATTTTTTCACTCGTTACTATTAAAACTTTTTTTTTTTTTACTCTTAGCGCAAGACTCTTTAGTTTTCCTTTCAATTTTTGAGCTTAATTTTCCATTTTGAGCTGTTTGCTCTTTACCCTGTTTACTCTTTTTTCACTTTACTCCTTTATCTTTTTTTATTAACTATTTACTCAGTACTCTATTCTCTTTACTTATAACTCGATACTCTATAACCATCACTTTTGGGTTGATTCTTAAACTCTGACTTTTTTTTGCCTTTTGCTCATGATATTCTTTGTTCTGAGCTTTCTTCTATTTTCACTTCACTCTTCACTCTATAGTGTTTACACTTTGCCTTTTCTTTTTTTTGCTCCTTTCCTCTCACCTTTACTTTTTGATATATACTTTTTACTCATAACACTATAGCTAACTTCTTACTTTTAAATTTATGCTCTTTCCTTTTCACTCCTAACCATTTTTATTTAAACATTTGCCATAGCATTCCCCTATATACATTTTACTTTTCCCCTTTGTTTTAAAATTTTTTTTTTTTTTAGTTCTTCATTCTTTACTTTTCATTTATTTTATTTATTCTTTTATCTCTCCATATTGTTTATTATTCTTATGTCTTATCACATTTGCTGCACTATTTTTTTTATTTTTATTTGTTGCTCCTTTTTCTTCTCTTCCCGCTTTTTGATCTAAATGCTCAGTTTTACTGATCTTTATTTTTCACGCCTTTGTTTTTATTCTTAGTATTTTATTCACAATTAACGCTTCGATCTTCTATTTCAACAATTTAATCAACACTCTATACTCTTTACTTAATACTTTTATCTCTACTTTCGTTCTCTTAGATTGATTCTCAATCATAGATCCCTTTTTTTTTTTATTTTTCCATAAACTTTTTACTTTTTCATTTGCCTAAGCACTCCCCTCTATGCATTTTACTTTTCCCTTTGTTTTAACCTGCTTTTTTTTAGTTCTTTATTCTTTACTATTTATTTATTTAATTTATTCTTTGATCTCTCCATATCGTTTTTTTTTCTTCTTATGTCTTGTAACCTTTGCTACATTTTTTTTTTCATTTCTTGCTCCTTTCTCTTTTCTTCCCCCTTTTTACTCTTCCCTCTTTCGTGTTATTCTTTAATCTTTACTTCTTTTGTTTTCTTTTTTTTTACTTATGACTGGTTTCTTTGTACACTATGCTGCTTACTTTTTATTCTTTCATTGTTACTATTTATCCTCAGCTCAAGTATCTAAACTCTTACTTTTCATCTTTTGATATTGATTTTTCACTTTATACTATCTGCCCTATACCATTCACCCTTTTCTTCTTGCATACAAAAATAAACCATCTTTACTATGTGTTAAAGAACAATCGATTACAATTCTTTTATTTTCAAGTTTTCTTTTCTTTTTATTTCTTTCTTTTCTCTTAAAAATGATAAATAAGAGCTAAGAATAAAATTTTAAGCAAACATCCTTTTAACCTCAATGTATAAACCGTTTCAAGAAGAAATTACTAAAAATATGTTCTATTTTTTTTTCCTTCTCCATTATCTAAATATTCACTTTTCTTTTTGTTCCCTGCTCTTTATTACTTATTCTCTACTTAACTCTTGAATCTTCAAATTGAGTTTATTTATTCGATACTCTAATCCCTTTACTTTTAATTCATTACTCTATAATCCTAACATTTGGATTGATTCTTAACCTTGTCCTATTTTGTATTCCTGAATTCTATTTCAAGACTATTGGTTCTTGAAGCATGCATTATTAGTTTTTTTGTTACTAATTTTCTACTTGTCTTTTGGTTCTCCCACTTCGCTCTAAGTCTACCCATCTCACTTCACTTCCTTTTTGTTCACTTTTCTCCCTCTTCTCTTTACATTTTAATCTTTGTTCTCCGCTTTTTACTCTCTTTTTTTTACTCTTAACTGTTTACACTTTGCTTTTCCCTCTTACGATTCTCTTTCACTTATACTGTTTGAAAGTTTCACGAATTTTTCACTTTTTACTTTTCACTTTATGTCCAATGATTTAAAATTTTGAACCGTTTATTTTTCTTTTGAATTTTAATTTTTTTTGTAATTTCTGCAATCTTTACTTTTTTTTCTTGATAGTTATTGATTGGTTTCTACTTTTTTTTTCATTTTTCACTATTTATTACATTATAATTGTGTTTAAAGTTTCATTTTAGCAATTGCTTTTTTTTTACTCTTTTTTTCACTTAACTCCTTTACCTGTTTTTATGAACTATTTACTCAGTACTCTATTCTCTTTACTTATAACTCGATACTCTATAATCTACACTTTCGGATTGATTCTTAAACTCTGACTTTTTTTTAGTTATTGACTACTTCTTCATAAAACTTTACTTTTGATTTTTGCAATTTATTTCTGCTTCTTTCTTCTTGCCTTTTGTTCATGATATTCTTCATTTTGAGCTTTCTTCTATTTATACTTAACTCTTCACTCTATAGTGTTTACATTTGGCCTTTTCTTTTTTTTTCTCCTTTCCTCTCACCTTTACTCTTTGATCTATACTTTTTATTCATACTCCTTTTCACTCCTAACCATTTTTATTTAAACATTTGCCTTAGCATTCCCCTCTATACATTTTAATTTTCCTTTTGTTTTAAATTTCTTTTTTTTTTAGTTCTTCATTCTTTACTATTTATTTATTTTATTTATTCTTTTATCTCTCCATATCGTTTATTATTCTTATGTCTTGTAACATTGGTTACACCATTTTTTTATTTGTTCCTCCTTTTTCTTCTCTTCCCACTTTTTAATCTAAAATCTTTAGTTTTGCTTATCTTTACTACCTTTACTTTTTGATCTTCATTCTTCACTTCCGACTCTTGTCCTTGTACACTCTACTCCGTTCTTATCCTTTTTTTTTACTAGTTACTATTAAAAAAATATTTTTTTTTACTCTTAGCGCAAGACTCTTTACTTTTTCTTTTGAATTTTTCATCTTAATTTTCCATTTTGAATTGTTTGCTCCTTACCCTGTTTACTTTTTTTTATTCACTTAACTCTTTTTTCATTTTTACTTCTTTTCTTTACATTTTAATCGATCTATACCGTTTTAATTTAGCCATTGCTTTTTTTTACTCTTTGCTCTTACCTAACTTTGCTTTTTTTATTCTTAATTTTATACACTCTGCCCTTTGTCTATTTTTCTGTGTTAATGCGTCTTGGGTCTTTATTCTGTGCTTTTTATTATATTTTCTCTTTGCTTTTTTTTTATTCTACTCTTTTTTTTTATTCTTTTATATTTGCCTTTACTGTCTTTATTCTGTTCTCTCTTTTCTGACTGTTATGTTTGAACTTTCTTTCCGTTGTCTATTATTTTTCACGTCTTTGTTTTAATTCTTATTATTTTATTCACAATTAGCCCTTCGATCTTCTATTTCAACAATTTACTCAACAATTTATACTCTTTACATAATACTTACATCTCCACTTTCTTCCTCTTGGATTGATTCTTAATCATTGATCCCTTTTTTTTTACTGTTTACATTCTGCTTTTAACCTCTCCATTCTTTATCCTAGCTTTTACTCTTACTTTCTCAATTCTTTACTTTTCATTTCACTTTTTTTCATGATTCACCCTTGCTCTTTTATGTTATTCACAGTTGTTTACTTTACACTTAAGCTTGCAAATCTCATTAACTCTTTGCCTTGACTTTCATTCTATTTTTTTTTGTTTGCTTTTATTCTTTGTCTTTTGTCCTAAACATCTTCCATTTCTTTCAGCTTAAACACTTGTTTTATTCTTCAATCAACACTTTTTACATTTTTGTTTATATAAACTTTCTACTCTATTCACTTAACTTTTATCAATTTTACTTTTTTTTTATCTCTTTTTAATTTGTCAAACATTACCTTATTGGGACAGTTATTCATCTTGAAAGTAAGACTTCATTAGCATTTCCTAAAAGCTTAACCTGTTTGGGACTGTCATTCACCCAAAAGCAAGAATTCGTTTAAAATTTTTTTTAAACTTAACCTGTTTGGGACTATCATTCACCCAACAGCGGGACTTCATTTTAATTTTAGTTTTCTTTTATTCTAAACTTTACCTGTCTGGGACTGTTATTCATCCAAAAGCAGGACTTCATTTTAATTTTACATTTTATATTCTAAACTTTACCTGTTTGGGACTGTCATTCACCCAAGAGACGGACTTCATTTTCCTTTTTTTTTTTAAACTTAACCTGTTTGGGACTGTCATTCACCCAAAGGCAGGACTTCAT
>NC_073692.1:3167535-3245035 GCF_029784155.1 Uranotaenia lowii
AGGTCGGGAGTATAAGAGTGGAAGCATAATCTGGTGAAAACATTCTAACCATCCCCAGCAACCGCACCTAACGTAAGCGTGAGTTCCCGGTTCTCATCGTTTTTGCAGTTACTCACGAGAGATGCGGATAATAAATTCTATTTATAGACTGATTCGGCCAGTCTCTCACCGCCGCCGTCCAAGGCCCCAATACACGATTATTCGTGTGAACATAGCTCAGTTGGTAGAACGCTAGCGTTCCGAGCTGATGATCACGAGTTCAAGTCCGGGGAAAGTCACATCGAGCGCAACATGTGTGTATTATATAGGTTTTTTTTATTATATATAAAGATGTCCAACTCATTTGTATTTGTTTGGTTGTATGCAGCTTATACAAATCCTCACCGCTTAACCAATCAGCCTGCAATTTTGGACAGTGGTGTTTTTGGAGAATGATAAGGTTTGAGTAATAGTTTTGAGCCCCTTCCACCTAAGAAAAAGGACCTTTCCATAAAACTTTCGTTTTTATTCCCACGAACCAAAAGTCATGGCACCCATTTTGTCAACCGACTTTTCTCTCTTTGGCGGGTTATTTCCAACATCGCCATGGGCCGTGCGTATGTAACGACTATCCAGAGTTCATGTGAACTGGAAAGAAAATCAAAGCTTGCTGAGCATTAAACATGAGAAAAACAGAAATTTTGGCGGGGGTTTTTGTACCTTTTACTACTGAAAGCACGTGGTACCAGTAGGTGTGAGATTTTTGCAAGAATGAACTTACATTTAAAATTGAAAAATACAACTAGCCTGTTAAGTATATATTGACTAGAATTGTGATGGTTTTCAAATTGCTGGGGGGCTTTGAAAGTCTATAACTATAAACAATGAACTGGATAGTGAACAGTGAATTGAATCAGCTGAATAACTATTTGGACTGAGTGCGGAAAAACTATTGAACAGATTTTCATAAATTCCAGCTTTTAAAACCAACAACTATAATATTTTAAGAATCCCTCACAGAGAAAGAAAAACTTATTAGATTCAGAGTAATAAGTTGAAGACTTCGATTTCAATGCTTTGATGGTTGTCGGGGAATTTAAACAGGGGATTAGAAAATCATTAAGGTTATTGAATCTGAAATTTTAAGTTTTGTACAGTTCAGTTTTTTTGGCAAATTTATAATTTTTGGTCATCAATTCTACCATCGAATTTTGAGAATGTATACGGTGAAGTTGACACTGGATGTTCTTATCAGTTATATTCAAAAACATTGAAATTTCAGGCGAAGAAAGCGGTGTCTAGAGAAACATACCCTCCAGCTTCAGATAGCTTTTGAGTTTTAAATTTGCGTTCCGTGTTATCTAAAGTTTCAGAAAAAGTTAAAAAGTCCGATGATAAAGATACCTGAGGAGAAAAATGAGTCAAATGAGCAGTTGGTTAATGTCTGCGTTCGTGTGGAGAAGTACACTTGCCCGGCGTTCATAAGTTCTTAAACCAGCTCGATGAATTTTTTTCGTTCCCGAAAATCCTCTTATATCAAATATAGTTCCATTGATTGGATGATAAGTTTTTAAGCTTTACAACGAAATTTATATGGAGCCTTCTCCTTTCTTCCCCTCTCTACACTGTAAAGCGTAAGGGTCTAAAACAATCGTAGAAACATATCTCGTAACCAAGTACTTTTCCATGTCATATTTGTGTCCATTTGTTGGCTTCGTTAGAACTTATTCGTTGAGAACTTATGCTAATAAAATTGTATTGGGCTCACCTCCCTCCTCCTTTGTACCTTCTCACTAAAAGTGTGTCAGATAATCATAGAATCATACCAAAATGATTTTCCATATTAAGTTTTGTCAATTTTTCGGATTTTGTAAAAAAAAGTTAAATGTAAGCCTCCTCTTCCCCTCCTATATTCCCAATTCTATCATCCTATTGCAAGAAAGGAATTGTTTCACAAAGAAAAAGTATTTTTCGTACTCAAATACTTTTTGATGCCAAATTTGGTTTCATTTGCTCGATTAATTCTCGAGTTATGCAAAAAAATTGTATGGAAGCCCCCTTTCCTCCTTTATATCTTTCCGCTAAAAAAGATGGGGCCTCAATTTATAATAGAAACATTTCTCGTTCCAAATATCCTCACATGCCAAATATGGTTCAAATTGATCGATCAACTCTCTAGTTATACTGAAAATTGTAAGGGAGACCTCTACTCTCCCTTTTCATTCACCTCTTTGAAGGAGTGAGGGATACCAAATATTCATAAAAGCATTTCTCGTACCCAAATGTCGTTTCATGCCAAATTTGGTTTCATTTGCTGTTGTAGTTCTTGAGAAATGCAGTAATAACTGTATGAAACTTCCCTCCTTTTTTCTTTTCTCCCGCTGGAAAAAGGAAGGGGTCTTAAATAATCATAAGAATGTGTTACGTTCCCAAATACCTGCCAATGCCAAATTTGGTTCCATTTGCTTAATTAGTTATTGAGTTATGTAAAAATTATAAAAGAGGCCCCCTCCCCCCTTTATATCTCCCTACTGGAAAGATGGAGGGGTCCCAGATAATCATAGAAATATTTTTCATATCCAAATACCCTCCCATGCCAAATTTGGTTCCATTTGCTTTATTAGTTTTTGAGTTATGTATAAAAATATAAAAGTGGCCCCCTCCCCCTTTCTACTGGAAAGAGGGAGGGGTCTCAAATAATCATTGAAAAGTTTTTCGTATCAAAATACCTTTCCATGCCAAATTTGGTTCCAATATCTTGATTAGTTTTCGAGTTATATGAAAAATTCTAAGGTAGCCCCCCTCCCCCCTTCCTATCACCCCACTGAGAGGAGGGAGGGGTACCTAATATTCATTGAAATATTCCTCATCCCCAAATACCAACCCATGCCAAATTTGATACCATTTGCTTGATTGGTTCTCGAGTTATACAAAAAATTGTCTATTGTTTGAGAGGCCCCTCCCCCCCTTCCTGTTAGGGGGAGAGGTCTCAAACCATAATAGGAACCTTCCCCGGCCTCCAATACCCCCACCTGCCAAGTTTCACGCAAATCGGTTGAGTAGTTTCTGAGTCTATAGGGAACAGACAGACAGACAGACAGACAGACAGAAAGACAGACAGACAGACAGACAGAAATTCATTTTTATATATATAGATATATATATATATATATATATATATATATATATATATATATATATATATATATATATATATATATATATATATATATATATATATATATATATATATATATATATATATATATATATATATATATATATATATATATATATATATATATATATATATATATATATATATATATATATATATATATATATATATATATATATATATATATATATATATATATATATATATATATATATATATATATATATATATATATATATATATATATATATATATATATAAATGAATGTTTGTCTGTCTGTCTGTTCCCTGGACTCGGAAACTACTGAACCGATCATCGTCAAAATTGGAATCTGAGCGTTTTTGAGGCCGGGGATGGTTTCTGTAATAGTCAAAACTCCATCCGACTTAAGGGAGGGGGGGCTTCCATACAAAATTTGTAGTTTTTCTAAACAAATTAAAGTCATGACATCCATTTTCTCGAGATTTTTTCTTCCTTTGGGCGGTTTGTTTTTCGTTTCCATGGTCGAGGCGTCGCGAGCCAACGTTGCAAAAGGATAGTAATCATGGCATAGCATACTGATCAGTGGGAATATTTTGGCGCGTATTTCTCAACCAAGAATATTTTCAATACAAGGGGTGGCGATATGAAACCTTGATGTGATTTTTTGTCTACTTGATTCCTAGCTCATTTGTAGAACACATGGTTATGAATGACGCCTAAATGAGACCCAGATTGACATTCTGAAATTGAAAAATCATGGCATCAATTTTTCTTTTATTTGAGGGGTTTGTTTTTTGTCTCTATGGTCAGGCAAACGTCGTCGTCGCAAGTGGATAGTAACCGAAGCATACTGTTCATTGATCGCTGGAAAAATTTAACAATCAGGCGCCTGTGTCTCAACCAAGTACCTATGTTTCTTATGCACGTGGGGGCGATATGCAACCTAGATGTGTTTTTTTCTTGCTTAATTGCACGTGGTAATAATTGACGCCTAGATGTGATACGGATTGGTATTTTATCAATCGAATCAAAACCAATTGAAAGATTTGCAAAAATACTTCCGTATATAATTCGTGTTAATGTAGGTACCATTCGACTTTTCATTCCAGGAATATTAGAACATGTTCGAACGTTCAACTTTTTCTGTTAAAAAAAATTAAAAATTATTTTTTCTTCTAGAAATTGTTACTTCGCCCCAAATACACAATTGAAACGAATTTAGAAATGAAAATGGGAGCTTTTTATTTTAAATAATTCTGAAAAAAACCATCATACTTTTTGCTTACATACCAATTCAAGTACGTACTTAACATGAAAAGTGTTTTCGTGTTACATGGCTGCATAAAAGAGACTTTTGATCAGCTTCGTTTTTGAAAAGCGAGACTTTAGATCTGATATTCAACAGGACGCAAAATTTTATTGAGAAATTTTTAGTATACCCTTAAAGTGTTAAAAACAATATTCCCTCCTGTCAATTTACACGGTAGGGCAAGGGCAAACGTCGAACTGATATTTTTTTTAAATATTTATATTTTTTGCCGTAGTAAATTTATTTAAAAAAAAGGAATTTGCACTGTATTTAATACATAACTAATTTAATATATTTTTCATTACCATGATGAGTGCTGTTTGGGAAAACTTCAAGCTATAATGTCTCATGTCCACGAGTTTGGAGTATGGCGAAACATTTTTTTAACATAATTTTGACGCAAAAAGGATAGATATTCAAACTGCTTCGTAGGCTTGAAAAGCTGTTTGAAAATGGCTATTAAAAATCCTTTTCATCGTTTTTTTTTTCAAATTTCTATAGCTTATTTTTTCAACACAAAAAATTCTCCATCTAAAGCTTATCAGGAGCTGGAAGTGCTCATAATACAGAATATTAGGAATCTACTCAAAAAACTGTCTCGATTCACGCTGTTCATCGGTTTTAAATATTCTATCTCCATAAATTGCAATTTGCAATAAATTCCAATATGCGTATCTTTTTCTTTCAATTAGTTATTTATGTAAACTCGAGCCGGTTAAATTTGCCTACCATCTTCAAACAGTGGGGGACAAAATTGGAAAAGATGGGGGAGCTCCCATGAAAATTTAAGATAAAGAACTTTTCAAAGAATGGACCATATTTAAAAAGGGTTTTTTTGCGTACAGAGTACAAATTTCAAATCTTGAAAAACGAGTTTAGAGATCAAGTTTCAGTAAATAATATATACCATCTTTAAATTGCAATTCAGAACTGCAGCTGCAGCTCTCATTTCAAAGTTGATGGTTCTGAAGTATGATGAGGTTTGATTTAAAAAAAATGCTCTCTAAAATCTAAATTTGAATAAATTTTTACAAATTACATTTATTTTCGGAAGGTGTAGCAAAGCACAACGGGTCAGCTAGTAAGGAAATAATCATAAGCAAGTGTCGTTAATAAAACTTAAAAAAAATTTTTTTTTTGATTCCGTTTCAAATCCATTACATCTAATCTTCATATTATGCATGAAATTTCGATTCACATGAAATTTAAAAAAAATAGTTAGATCGAAAAAAGGATTTTTTTTTTGTCAAAATAACTTAGAGCGTCTTTACTTGGTCCCGGTCAAGATTCTCGTCGACAGTTCGGATTTCGGCGGCTAGGCCTCGCCGCCACAAGTTTCTGGGTCAGCCTATCCTTCAATGTCCTTCTGGATTCCATTCAAGCGCCACATTTACTACAATTCAAAAACAGGCAGTAGATTGGCATCAGTGTGCGAATAGATTAAACTGGTTTTGCTGGAAATCAATTTCATTCTGATCTGTCTTTCGGAAAAGTTTGTCAGTTAATTGGAAAATTATACAGACTCGGTCGTATCGAAGTGTTTTATGAATTTATTTCTTTTCTCTTCTATGTAATAAAGCAAAATTGTATCGTTATAACTTAAAAGTTAATATTTTATTTATTCATCAGGATAATGATTAATTCCTTAATATTAAGCGACTAGAAATGCCGGGACTACCTAACTTCTATAATTCTTCTTAATTTCATTTTTCCCTTTCTATCCTCCTTTTTATTTTAAACAATAAAACAAAAAGTGGTAAGGTAATCAGAACATTGTAAAGACAAAAAAAGACTTTGGCTCCTTAAAGCCTAAAGGTATGAGCCGTTTCAAATAAAGATATTAAAATAAATAAAAATAATTAATAAACGGTGTATTCAACTTTGAACACGTGGGGTAAAGCGAAGAGAAGCAAATATAAAAAAAACACACATGGTCTGAGTCGTTGCTTACGCTAGACGCAACGACCAAAAACACGTGTTCTGGGAGAACGTAGCAGCTCGGTTGTCGACGGGGAACGAGTTCGAACGTTCATAGCAATCGCTCCGCAATCAGCATCAAGAAGACGAACCTCAAGCACATGCTTTAACAGAAAAAATGATTTAATGTAGATCATGTTTCTGTATGATCTAAATAACTCAATTGAATCATTTGAATGATTCAACTGAATCAAAGCAATCGAAAGATTCCTTTTAATTCAACCACGGTAAATGACAAGTTCAGATACCGGTATTTCTATAGCAATTTACTATCTTCTTCAGTGAGCGTTTTCGATTGATGAATGTGTATCGTTTCCCTCCCTTATATTATACGAGTTATATAGGCAAGCTAGTAAAAGGTAGCAAAAAAATGTTAACGTTCCGAAAAATTCGTTAAAAATGCAATGATTTGGCAAGACATATAAGAGTTAGGCATCCTTTCTGAGCCGTTCGATCAACTACTGACACAATGAATACCACTGCCGTGTAATCTATTACTGACGTCTACAACTATGTCGAGACTGAGTGAACCGTCGCCTGATGCTCATGATCGGCAAACATGATCACTCAGAACTGTTTTGGCCGGATTTGGCGCCAGTTCACTATTCACTATTCTTTCAAAAACTTCGCAGAAGACTGGAAAAAAAAGGGGCCAAAATCATCACAAATCAGTCTGCGCTGAAGCTTAATGAGCAGTCTTCGATCGAAAATTCGATTACTGGCCTACGATTGACTGGAATCAAAATTCTGCCTAAACATAAAAGTAAAATAAAAATTGGATATTCTATTAAATTGTGTTTATACTGTTCATTTCAAATCGTGCGTAGACATAATGAAGCACCCTTGATTAGTCCAAAAGTTCAAAAATAATAGGTAGAATTCAAACCCGATTTAGATTCGAAACATTCCCATTAAAAATTTTAACAGAAAGCGATTTTAACACTAAGTGGTTCTCTGCATGCTATAATTGTCCTTGATCTACATTTCTCTCTCTCCCAAGTAAAACCTTATTGATTTCCAATAGGCAGAAATATTAGATAAACATATCTGGGAAGTGCTGCATAAGTCACTTCTTACAACATAGACCTGGATTCCAGTGGCAGTTTTACTAAGGGGGCATCCATAAATTACGTAACGCTCCTAGGGGGGGGGGAGTTGAGCTCGAGCGTTACAAATTGTGACATAGGGGAGGGGGGGAGGTATGCTCATCGTTACGTAACGATTTTTTCTTACAAATTTCAGTTTCACCGCAGCTATTTTGATGTCATGCAATTTTCGAAAAATAATTATAAGAACACCAAAAACAGCTTAAAATTTGTGAGCTTCAACATGATTGAAACTGGATTGTAACCTTTTCTCTTTAAAGATTCTGAGATAGATTCCTTAAAATGAGTTTTGAATATCCGTGAAATAACTGTTGGAAAACCGAATATTAGGTACATTTATACCCAAGAACTCAATTCATCCTTAATACGGAAATTTTACTATTTTTTCTCTATTGATTAAAAAATGCAATTTTGATTATTCCGACGAATATTACTAAGTGGAGTATATCTTGCGTAACAAGTTATGCTTCTTGAACAAAATGAAGTAATCAAGGCAGATCATCAGTTAACAAGCACAGAGCAACTCGTAATAAGACATTCAATTTATTTTATCAGAGAACTATCATCAATGAGTACTAAGAAGCGATGTGGATAGATATTGATTCCGTTTTGAAGAACGTTAAAAAAAATATTTTAACAATTTATCTTCGAAAATCAGTATTTAAAAATATGAGAAAAGGGGGGGGGGGGGAGGGTAGTTATAAACGTTACGTAATTTTCATAGGGGGGTACGTCGAAGCGTTACGATTTGTGACATAAGGGGGGGGGGAGGGGGTCAAAAAGTGCAGTGTTTGCGTTACGTAATTTATGGATGCCGCCTAATGACGCTGCCAAACTCATCGATACGAAAATTCATATCTAAGGTTTTTATAAATCAGTTTTCTATTTAAAAAAATTTTTTTTTCAAATATTTTTTAATTAACATTACTTTCATATAGAAAGGTTTTTAAACTATTTCAACATAATTAGGGGCCGTTCAGATACCACGTGGACAGAAAAATGAGATTTTTGACCCCCTCCTCCCCCTCCGTGGACAAGCGTGGACATTTGGCAAACCCCTACCCCCCTCCCCGGATGTCCACGTGGACAGATTTGAAATAGTTTTTTTAAATACCTTTAATTTGACAGTTAGAAAACACCACTTTTTGCCTTTGTGTTATTGACATGGCTGATTTTGAAAAAAACTGAATAATTATTTCCTGATACAAAATAATTTTAAAAATTTTAAATTTCTAATTTATCATATTTATCAATTGTAGCCACTGATTGTTCAAACTTAAATTGGAAAGCTTTGCAATTTTAAGATTTTGATTTAAACATCTTAAGATTTATTCACCTTTAGAAATATTTTGAGAGTAAGTATGTCCACGTGGACATGACCCAAACGCCTACCCGCCTCTCCGTGGACAAGCGTGGACATTCCCATACCCCCTCCCCCCCCCCCCTTAAGTTGTCCACGTGGTATGTGGACGGCCCCTTATTAATGCTCAACCACATACCTGAGACGGATTACAGTTGTATAATGCAACAATGCAGGAACGCGCTTGAGATTTCAACTCAAAACTTTTTTGATCTAATGCTGTTTGGATGATTTTTAGTATAGCTCTATCAACAAGTTGTTGAGATTTTCTATGAACTACAAATTGGGCGGCAGTACAATATGTTGTTGCCAGTGTTGTTAAGAATTTCAAAGTCGCTTGGCGTGTTTTTGTGTTTGGTGTTTGTGCATCAATAAGTATCCTGGAAAGATGTCAAGTGTTAACATCTTACTTAACATACTATCTAATTTACACGAAAGAAAAAAAATATTTTTTTTAAATACTTGTAATTGTTGTGGAGTAAGCATTTTGCCATCGCTCAGATATTCCCCCTTATTCTGCGCCGCGCGTGAGGTGACGATAGTCGAGTCGAGTCGGAGTCACGTGAGTTTTGTCACCTTATTCCCAAAGCCGATGTGACAGAGCATACGATTTGTCACTCACGGTGACTAATAGATTAGGATAAGAACTCAAAATGTTCATTCTAAAAGATGTTTCTCACCTAAAGCGACTACTGGAACCGGGTGACTCGACTATCGTCACCTCACGCGCGGCGCAGAATAAGGGGGACTGTGTCAAATTGATTAAACCATCTTTACGTACTGACCAGTGTGTAGAGGCACAAAGCTGAATAATTGTTTCAATATCTTCGATAATTGCACGTGAACTATCCAAACGATTTCGTGAACCATTCCAAGAGTATGATTGATTTTTTTTTTAAATTAATTAAATCAGTTTGCTGTTGGTTTACATAAAGCTCAATAAAACATAGCTCTGGTACAAATCTTCTTCTTCTATATATATAAAAAGCAATTTCTGTATGTTTGTTTGTTTGTTTGTCCTCTATAGACTCAGCCGTCTTAAGAGCTAGAGAGCTGAAATTTGGCATGGATGTTCATTAGGACCAGGAAGGATGAAAAATGTTTTCAGATTTTTGGATGACCCCTTCTGAAGGGGGTCGTCCATACAAGACAAATATTGTTTTCGCGATATTGACGTTATTTTTCGTCGGATTGTGTTGAAAATTTGCACATGAGTGTTTTGAAAGACGAGCAATCGATTTCAGGTGTCAAATTTTGTGTAAGGGGAGAGCCAAAGGGGTCGTCCATATTAACTGTTCGCTGTTTTTGCGATATTGACGTTATTATACATCGTATTCAGATGAAAATTGGTACATGATAGTTTTGAGTGACGTGCAATCGATTGAAGGTATCAAATTTATTGTAATGGGCCGGCAAAAGGGGTCGTCCATATTAAATTTTCAGTATCTTAGTGATATTGTCGTTTTTATACATCGGATTGGGATGAAAATTTGCACATAGGAGTTATTAGCGACAAATAACTGATTTCACTTATCCAAACTAAGAGCAGGGGTCGGCCAAAGGGGTCGTCCATGTTAACTATTCACTGTTGATGCGATATTTTCGTTATTATACATCGGATTCAGACGAAAATTGATACACGCGAGTTTTGAGAGATGAGCAATGGATTTCAGGTATTGAATTCAGTGTAAGGGGCCGGCAAAGGGGGTCGTCCATATAAACCTTTCAATATTTTCGCAATATCGACGTTATTATACATCGGATTGGGATGAAAAATTCCACACGGTAGTTTTCAGGGACGGATAATCGATCTCGGATGTCAAATATTTTGCCAGGGGTCGACGAAAGGGGTCGTCCATATAAATTAATTTTTCACTATTTTTTAGCAATATTGACGTTATTATACAATGGATTGCTTTGAAAATTTGCACACGGGAGTTTTGAGGGAAGGGCAATCGATTTCAGATATCAAAGTTTATATAAGAGCCCTAGAAAGGGGTTTAGCTTTTGGGCAATAATTGCGTTGTTATGCAATGATTTAGTCGAAATTTATCAGTGATTGAATTTTGCTGAGCATGAGTTGATCAACCATCTCTCGCTCAACGCTTTACTCTGAAGCAAAGGTTGCTTTGAGGCAGCGAAAACGACAAAACCGATGATGTATACGCTCTCAACATGGCCGCCTTCATGAAGCAATATACATTCGAGGCAGCGAATCCAAAAAACCAAACGAATGGCTCTCACTCATCTCCTGTCACAACCTTGAGGGAACCGAATTCAAAAGGCAGAGCAAACCCGAGTCTCCTCGTTTGTGCCTGGATCGAATGCGTGAGGTTTTTCTGCTATTGCTATTATTGCACAGCAACCGCACGCAGGCAGCTAGTTTTTTCATTTCTTTTTCTTCCCCCCTCTTTCACCATACGTTGCGGGCCGTGCAACGCAATAAGTTCGGTTGTTTTTGTTGTTGCCTCAACCTTTGCGGTCGGCTCGAGTTATTCAAATTCAACAACGTAAATGAGTATGTGTGCCTCGTCTTCTTCATGCATCATGTAGCAACCGAACGTTGAGAGAGTTCGTTCGGGGCAGCAAACGGATAGTGTCTCTCAGAGCAGATCCTCCTCATGGGGGGAGGTTTGAATGAATGTATATGTATCGTCTCCTGTATAGCTATGCGAGGCCTCAAAGTGTGTATTTTGAATGCCTCTGATGAGAAAATTGGTGAGGATTTCAATCACTGAAATTTATACACGTGGTTTTTGATTCCTGATTTCATATTTAGTTACAGACGACAGACGAAGTGATCGTTCAATATTTTTGCAATTATTACTTAACAATGAGTCTGGAAAATGCTTGGCAATTGACTTTAATACAAACTGTTCATGAATATTCCAAGTTGAAAGCGAAACGGAGTTCGTATGGGATCAGCTAGTATCTTATACAATCCTTACTAGAAAAAGCGTCTATAAAGGATCATATCGAATACTTTTTTCCATAGTTATTTTTAACGAAAAACAGAAGGTTTTAGAATCGTGTTATCTTTAAAAAGAAAGCCATTTTTTAGCATTTGATTTAAGATCAAACCAAAAATTATTTAACTGACGGCAATTCTATGAAGAAGCTATTTAGATTTACAGTAGAATATTATTTTATCTGATTGAGCGGATGCTGGACTTTTAAGCCCTGAAGACTGTCGTTTTATCTAAACATTATTCCGTCACAGTCAAAAAGACGGCGACGGGCTGAAGGCGACTATGATTATTCCGACGCTTCATTTGACTGAACGTTGAGGCGAGATTGTTTGCTTGGTTACTCATTTGAAGGCGTCTGTTATGAATGCGACTGTTTTAACTTTTTCACAGTCACAGTTTTATGACTGATGACGGTGAATTTTGTATGCTCTGAATGTAAGTTCAAAGTCGAAGTGACAGTGCGCTTGCTTCCAATTTCTATACAATTATGAACGGTACTGTATATCGTGAACGGATTATGGGCTAATAATCGCATTAGCTTAAAAACTCTTTTTCTTATAACAAACAAAGCAGCAGTTCATAATTTTTCAAACCTGTCTTTCAAATTTTTGCAAAGATATTTGTTATAAAATAAGCTACAATTTTGCCAAGCACAAACTTTCTATCTGTTATTCTCATTGTGTGACAATGCGATCAAGTTAGTACTAATATCCAACTATACACCGTTCACGATATATCGATAAAATGCGAAAAAAAATCACATATTCAATTGAGGATAACTCATCACAGTTAACTCGTATCGCGTCACAATCTTCTACAAACTTGTTTGTCATTGTTTGAACTACAATCCCTAAAATTCTTCTTTCTAGCATACTGAAAACATATTTTAGAACACAAAGAGTTAAAGTATGTCGATTTTCCATACATTTTGCCGGAAATCTCCATACAAATTTTAAGTCCTCTGCGCCAGCTCGTGCTTCTGCCAAATGTTCTGAAACCTTCAGAAAGTCATTTTTTCACCTAAATACATCAATCAAGGGGGTGCCGTGTTGAAAAAAGTGTTATAAAAATCCAGTCTAAATATACATGAATGAAGCCTAGATGTGACCCAGATTGATATTTTGCCGATCGAATCAAAAACATTTAAAAGATTTTAAATGCTTTAAATATTTTAATTTCGTGTTGATTATAGCAGCCAATGTTGTTAAAAAAATATGAATTTAGTGCTGATGGGTATGAAATAATGGTATGACTATTTTCGGACGTTTAAAAAAAAAGGGAGGTGGAAGGATAGGATACAATTGTATAATTCAATACACCTAAGGTTAATTCTGATTCATATTAATAATACAATCCGATGAAAATGAGCAGACACATGAACTGAACAAGAGCCTGTCCTTTAAGCGGGCCATAGACTACACAAACGGCCTGTACAAATTCGATGATTACACGACGATTGTTTAATTCTTGCTCGCCCAGACACGATACAAACATATTTCACGCGAACACAAACAATTGCTGGCGAAAACAGCAACAGCAACAAAAAAACCATCTCCAACCCGGCTGGGAGGATGATTTGTACAAAATATTTCGATCCCGACCGATTTTACTCCAACCGTTTGGGCACTCATTCAAGCAGTGCCATACACGATGCAAATCGTGTTCACAGCGACAAAATTTCATCGAATTTCATCGCATTTGTACAAATGTTGAGTAGTCTGTGGCCCGCTTTAAAATAGTATATATATATTAGACTAGTTCACTTTTCGGCTTTTTTCGCTGATCACAACGCCACTTACAGGATTTGATCCTCATTCATTTTCAAGTACTCTGGCCAAATTTGAGCTCATTTGAGTAAGTTTCCAGCGTGCGCTAGGAGTTTTATTGAAAAAAGTCCATTTTTCTGGAAAATTTCCGTAGATGTGTTCTAGCAAGCTGTTGTTAATATAAAATGATAATTTTATAGTGCTCGGTGATTGGTATGACAAGCATTCGTATGGACCTGTTTTAGATAATTGACTAAATCAAACCGAAAAAATTTAAAAATTCATAAACTACCAACTTTTACAAAAAATTGACTTACAAGTTAAGAGCTTAAAATCAGTAGTAAATAGAAAAAAAATATTTTCGATATAAACTTTTCATAAAAATATAGCCTTATTTATAACCTTTAATTTGATGTATAACATTTAATTATCGCAACAGTACAAGCAAAGATATTCAAACATTCACATCACATTCTTTGAATCATAATGTTGTCTCCATTCAAGTTTTAGCATCATGCAACCTGCAAAACGTGGCATCAAGAGGACTTGCTTACAACTTGGTCAAAGCGCGCGCTTTTTTTAACTCCTGGCCCCGTCATGGGGTACTTGATTGAATAAGATATCCTTTCTTGTGCACAAGTTGGTGTGAAGCAAACTTGAATGAAAAATATTTTATCAAATCAAATTTGTTGCATAGATATTTGAATAACTTTGCTAGCACTCTTGCGATCATCAAGTGTTATACAGTGAGCATTCTATACAAGCAACTAATCTGAACCAATTTTTTCAAAAAAGTTTCTTATGTAGAAAAAGTTGCTTATATAGAAAAAAGGAGTATAAATTTTTAGAAAAATCAGTTTCGTGATTTATAGATAAATAAGCAGTTTTATATTTTATTACATAGTTAAAATAATATTAATTAAGTCTTTAAAGAACTGCTTTTTCTCGAATTCGTCGCAAAAACAAGATCTCATTGCTTGTAAAGTTATTTTCCTCTGCCCATCCTACCGCGGCGTTGAAGGAATCTTTCACATTATCGATGCTGATTCTGCTCTCTTCTTCCATATGACCCTCTTCGTTCGCGATGCTCTCGTCATTTGCTATTTCATTTTCTATTTCAAAAAACACGCTTCTCTCGTTGCTACCAGTCGCCCATTCCATTATTTCGTTCTCAATTAAATGAATTTCGATTACCAAATTGTAAAGTCTAGCCAGCTCTTCCACAAAATGATTTCCGGTATATTAAATTCTATTGCCTCGATCGATGAAAACAGATGTTTCAACAACGAATCGTGGGACATCATTCCAGGCTTCAACTATCAAAAATGCCACGTCTTAAATTAATATATTTAAGAGCTGATACCATATCATTATTGCCGTTAACACATAACGCCAAGAGTGTTGACAGAAGGTGCTTTCGATACCGTTGCTTAAGGGATTTTATGACATTTTGGTCAAGTGGTTGCAACAAGGGTGTATTGTTGGGTGGAATAAAAATAACCCTTAAGTTTTCATCATGGGAAAAAGTATTTGCTGTCCCATGACCAAGGTTGCCGAAAAAAATTCTGTGTTTTGACGAAAAAAAAATCTGACTTTCTGTGATTTTTCCCAAAAGTTCTGTGATGTTTTTCCATGATCGTCACTCAAAAGTTATGTCAAATTTCGTCTATTTCACATTTTACTTAAGGAAAATCAATTAACATTACCAATTTTATCATATTTCTCAAATTTTAAGATAATTATCAAATATTTATATTGACAGAAAACAATTAATTTTGAAAACATGTCCAAAATTTTTAAATTCTGTGAAATCTGTTAATATTTCAAAAATTCTGTGTTCTGTGACACAGATTCTGTGATGAAATTTGGCTCAAAATTCTGTGAAATTAAAGATTTTTCTGTGATTTCGGCAACCTTGCCCATGACAGGTGGTATTATCGACCAATAAAATTGCTTTTACTGAAGAGCCTTTAGCTTCTAAGTGACGAGAAACTTTAGGGATGAATAAATCGTTGTACTACTCCTTAAAAAACGCAAAAGTTTGCCAAGCATTTTTGGATGATATGTAATACAGTGGTAAATTTACATTTTTAAAACACCGAGGATTTTTAGATTTTCCAATCATCATCAAATCGAGTTTATGCGTCCCAGTTGCATTTACACAAGGCACTTTCCTTCATGGATTTCCTACAGCAGTTTTTTCGAAAATGGTAGCGTTTGTTTTCTTGTGCAAACCTTTGTAAACCAGACCGGTTTCGTCACAATTGTAGATCTGTTCCGGTAAAAACCCATTTTCGGCCTTAATCTTTTTGAGACGCTTGTAAATGTAGCAGCACTTTCAGCATTGCAGGAAAGTTTTTGACCGGAAACCGTCAAAATTCTTATGCCGTAGCGTTTTTTGAATTTATCAAGCCAGCCATCACTGGCTGAAAATTCTTCGTATCCATTGAATGACCTTTTTAAATCTCCGTAGTAAAAACCATGCGTATAGTTTATCATCAAGATCAGCATTTTTTAATGGCTTCATTCGCTTGATTTTTTTTTTTATTAACATACGTTTTTGAGGCGAATTCTTCCAAGTTTTCTTTATTATTTTTTATCCTCGTTAAAGTCGACTTATGGGTGTTGTAGCTTCTGCAGATCTCTGTCGGTGTCTTGCCATCTTGGAATCCATTTAAAATTAATAATTTTGTTTTAAGAAATTGATACTCTGCCTTTTTACTCCATTTTTACGGAAGAAAGAAAATAAAAATGAAAAATAAAACCATAGTTGCTTGTACAGAAATTTTGGAATAAAAAAGTTGCTAATGCAGAGGTTGCTTCAATAGAATGTTGCTTGTGTAAAGGTTGCTTATAAAGAATGCTCACTGTACATCAATTTAAAGGTTATAAATAAGGCTATCCTTTTATGCAAAGTTTATATCGAAAATATTTGTTTTCTTTTTACTACTGATTTTAAGCTCTCAACTTGTAAGTAAATTTTCTGTAAAAGTTGGTAGTTTATGAATTTTTAAATTTTTTCGGTTTGATTTAGTCAATTATCTAAAACAGGTCCATACGAATGCTTGTCATACCAATCACCGAGCACTATAAAATTATCATTTTATATTAACAACAGCTTGCTAGAACACATCTACGGAAATTTTCCAGAAAAATTGACTTTTTTCAATAAAACTCCTAGCGCACGCTGGAAACTTACTCAAATGAGCTCAAATTTGGCCAGAGTACTTGAAAATGAATGAGGATCAAACCCTGTAAGTGGCGTTGTGATCAGCGAAAAAAGCCGAAAAGTGAACTAGTCTAATATATATGTTATGTATTTAAAGCCAGAATGCACAGAATGTTTTGATTTTTTGCTCGCAATAGTGAAAGTTAACAAAAAAATAAACCCTTTTCCATAATAATTAAAATGAGGATATGCATTTAATTGAAGAATTTTCAGCTAAGAAGGTAAACTAGAGCAAGTGCAAAAGTTCAACATTGTGATTGTGACATGTTTTTATATTTTGACTAAATACGTAAAGGAGGCTTTTGATACGCTTTTTGTTGAAAATTTGTTTTGTGATTTATATTCCTGGCAGCAGTTTTTTTTTTTTATAAATTTTCAATATGACCTAAAAGTGTTTAAAAAAATATTAACTCATGTCGTTTCACATGGTGGAGCAAGGTCAAACGCGCTTTTTAGCCATGAAACATTTACCTTTTAAGAATTTCCTTCCTAAAATTCTTCAGCTTTAAGTGCGAAAGGTCAGAAAGGGATATGTCGTGTGTTGATCCTGAAGTGGATATTCAAAATTATGTCTTTGTAAATTAAGGGCTTCTGCTTAAAACAGAATTCAGTTAAAGTGGAGTATTGTGTTTTCACTTACCTCAACAAGCGAAACAAATGTTAACTTAGGAACATCTTTTTGGCAACATTTTTGAATATTTAATTTGCAACAAGAGTTTTTTGAGAACTGGTTTAGTTATGCAATAAACGAAAATTTATTTGTTTCTAAGAATAATATATTTTTCTTAAATGTATAAAATTTCAACTATGGTAATATCCGCTTGCACTTGCCCCGGTGTATCTGACTGCATTGAAATTTAAATTTGAATTGAGGATTGAAATTAAAAAATAGAAGCAAGAGAAACTTTCAAAACTGTTACTCTCCTCGGCGCAAAAATCATCATTTTGAGGTTTTGTGTTATGTTTACATGCAAATTTTTGGATCCATTCCATTTTTGAAAATTTGTTTTCAACCGATTGTCAATGAACAGATAAGGTCAGTTAGTTGAAATCTTGATATGTCTTTAAAGGACCCTCAGCAGAAGAAAAATTGCTGTGATGCAGCAGAATGGCAAATTTTGATCTCCTTTAAAAACCATTTTATTCCTTGATTCATTGAGTTACAGTTTATCCATATGAATTTTACTGCACATTTTGCTAAAACAAATAAAATATAGTGATTTGTAGTATAAAAAGTTACCATATTTCAGACCATGACAAGTGCTATTTGGCATCACTTCAAGTTGTAATGCGTCATATCTACAAGTTTAGTAAATGGCGAAAAAAATACCAACATGATTTCAACAGGGGGAGGTATCTGGGTAAGTGTTATGTTTCTATTTACAAACCTTTCTGCATTGCAGTGTGAAGAAGGAAGCGAAAAAGGGAGTTCCATATAAATTGCGTTGTATAGCTTGAAAACTTTTTAACCAATCAAGGCTTTCATACAAGTTTGTTGACATAAATCGAGAACCTAACAAGCAAAAGCAAGAGAGATTGTTTGGGTACGATTTATTTGAGACCCTCCCTGATTTCTGGGTGGAATCGGAAAGAAGGATGCAAGTCTTTATCCATATATTTGGCATAATTTGAAAACTTATCAGACAAATAAAGCAAAATGT
Source organism: Uranotaenia lowii (assembly GCF_029784155.1). NCBI lineage: Eukaryota > Metazoa > Arthropoda > Insecta > Diptera > Culicidae > Uranotaenia > Uranotaenia lowii. The sequence goes on from NC_073692.1 coordinate 3,186,053, forward strand.
TACGTCATTTGGATACAAAAATCGAAGGAAGAAATTCAGTTTTTGATTTAATCAATGAAAACTATCGAAAAATTTTCAATATACAGCACATTTTTTAGAAGCCAGTACATTTGTTAATTTGTTTGCAAATTTATTTTCTGTTTTCGAGTGAGGTTCTTTGAAAATATGAAGATTATACACACAAAACTTTCGAGGCCGGAAATTAGCAAAAATTTGCTCGAATTTGACCAGCTAGAAACTTAGCAATCAATTTAGCAAATTTTTCGAACTAAAATTTTAGCAAACGAGAGAAAAATTTAGCCGCCGCAACTTTCGCTCACTATTTAGCAAAAACCGGTAAAAAAAAGTCCCGGATCTGAAATTTCAAAAGTTATTGTTTTTTCTCTGCAAATTCCGAGGGAATGTTTGATCAATAAAAAGAATATACGAATAACTTCACTTTTAATTTATTTTTCACATTTTTTCGGAACTTCATTTACCACTTTTCGTTAAGTTGGAGGTAATTTGTTCCGATCCTAGGAATGCACCTTCTGGCAAACGAAATGCCAAGGGTCGACCCTTATCAATGAATGCACCTGAGTTGTGCCGGATGCAGCGCGTTGACATGCCAGTAGTAGTCCCTCTTTATTTCGAACTGTTGCAAAAAACCGTCGTGTTTGCCGGCAGTTGAAACCTGGTAGGAAAAACAAACAATTTTGAATTTAAAAATCGGAAAATTTGTTCACTTCAAGTTCGGTTCTTACCTGCAGCATCAGGTGTCGATTTGGCCACCGTTTCGTCGTTGAATCAGCCACCAAACGAACCGCAAATATCGAATTACCGGAACCGCACTGGATCACTTTGGTTTGTTGTTTTCCCCCAACTGGCGGCGGCTGCTGTCTGTACACAAAGCGGCTAGAAAACCTTAATTTTACTAAAATCAAGCAAAATGAACTTTCTTTTTGCTAGAATCAAGTAAATTTAGCTTTTTGCTAACTCAACAGTAAAAAAATATTTTTGCTAACGGAAAGTAACAGCAAATTTTTGCTAAGTGGAGTCCCGAAAGTTTTGTGTGTATACACACACAAAACTTTCGAGGCCGGAAATTAGCAAAATTTTGCTCAAATTTGACCAGCTAAAATCCTAGCAATCAATTTAGCAATTTTTTCGAAATAAAATTTTAGCAAACGAGAGAAAAATTTAGCCGCCGCAATTTTTGCTCACTTCTCTAGCAAAAACCGAAGGAAAAGATCGCCCCGGACCTGAAATTTCATTATTTATTGTTTTTCTTTGCAATTTCGGAGGGAATGATCGATAATTAAATAGAAAACAAAAATAAGTTCACTTTCAATTGATTTTTCACTTTATTGAACATTTAACACTTTTCGTAAAATGGAACTTATTTAGTTCCGATCCTGGGAACGCAAAATGCCAAGCGATGGGCACCGGGGTTGTGCCCGACGCACCGCATTGGAAATCCCAGCTGTGGTACCTTTTGATTTTCGGACAGTTGCAATAAAAACCCGGAACCCCGTCGGCAGCAGCAACCTAATACAAAAAAAAATTGAAAAATCGGAAAAAATTTACATTTTTTGATCGACTCTTACCTGTACGCATACACTATCGATTTGGCTACTATTTTTTCGTGAAATTAGCCACAAAAAAAAACCGCCAGCATCGAATTTCCGGAGCGGCACTGAATCACGTCGGTTTGTTTTTTTGTCTCTACCGGCAGCGGCTCCTATCTAGAAATACGGCGGCTAGAAAACCTTCGTTTTACTAAAATCAAGCAAGATAAACTTTTTGATTACTAAAATCAAGTGAATTTAGCTTTTTGCTAACTCAAAAGTAAAAAAATATTTTTGCTAACGGAAAGTAACAGCAAATTTTTGCAAAGTGGAGCCCCGAAAGTTTTGTGTGCAGGATACGACCGTTTCCTGAGCAAGTAGAAAAAATATTGCTAAATTTCTTCATAAATTCAGCAACAAAAACACTTAGCTTCGTCCTCCGGATTCAAAATTCTAAGAGATACACTCAAGTACTTCAACAAAAGATCTGGGGGAACCGTTAAATGTGCCTTTCAAACATAATGGTCATTTTTTTTATTTTGTCTGCTTGTTTACGCACTGCAACTCAATGAAATATTCACATAACTATTTCCACTTGTTAGCACTTTTCTAGAGAAATGACGCCGTTATTTAAGATAAAAACAACAATTTAACTGATTTCCTTAGACGCGGTACTCTATCGTTTTGATATTGCTGGCAGCAATCTATGTGGTTGTGGCCCACGGTATAAGTATATAAGGTAGGCTACTAAGACGAGTAAACAACTCGTTTGAATAAAACTAGTGACGTCATTACTATCTGCCTATAGCGTACCAGGCAAAAAGTTTTGCGCGCGTAGGATAATGCTGCATACACCGAGGGTTACTAGATGGATAGTAATGACGACATTATCGGGAAGATATCACCTTATTATATTGTACACCGTGGTTGTGGCCAAGGTTACCATGACATCGAGCATATTGTTTGGTCGTGCGAGGTCCATCTTGTCGCCAGAACGAATTTTATAGACTCCCTTAGGGCCCGAGGAAAACCACCCTATGTTCCAGTGAGAGATGTGCTGGCTGTGATAGACTTGGACTACATGTTCGAAATATATCTTTTCCTAAAAGCTATTGATCTTCGTCTATAATTCTTTTTATTTTCACATTTCCCTATCTATCTTCTATCTTTTCTTCAAAAAGTGAACTAGATATAAGCACACAATTGTAATCAAACAAAACGAGTTTGGCTCCTTAAAGCCTAAAGGTATGAGCCGTTTCAAATAAAGAAATTTCAAAAAAAAAAATTAACTGAAATATGCTTTTTCCGCATATAAAAACCTTTGATGTGTGCCCGACAGACCTCTTGTACTGTTTAAATGTTCATGAACGTTATAACAAGTTGTACGACGATATTCCCAGAATGACGCACACTATTGATTCGCCTATGAAAAAAAAATGAAATTATGATATGTTTCAATTTAATTAACCTTCAATCCATACCATGTGTGGTCATATGTGGGGGAGGGGAGGGGGGGGGGGGGTGTTATCGAGGTGATCACACCCCCCCTCCCTCCCTTCCCCTTCAAGCGGGAAAAACCATTTCAAAACACGCGATGTTCGAGTTTCTATAAAAATTTAAAACTTTTCCAGGTCGGTATACCTTTGAATTTTCCAAATTTTTCACTCCTCGGCCGTTTCTAACAAATAAAAGAGGTTATTGGAATTCATTATGGTAAGAAATTTAAATAACAGTCAAATTTTCTATTGGAGTGAATAATTATGTGATTGTTGTAACTTTGCGCAAAAAACATAAGAAAAGTAAACAGTTATGGAAAGTCCTTTCCATTTTTATGGTACTGTTTATTTTCAGCCAATAAAAAATTTATCACAGTTGTAAATTTGTATCATACCTTGTTGCTTATTATTGTTTTTGCAGTTTAAAATATTTTCAAATCGATGGAAAATCATGAGGCCAAAACCATATTCCAAATATTGTAAATAACAAAACTTTGATGACAGATTAAAACACAATACATAAAATTTGTAAAAAAAAAGAATGGCATTTTGTTATTATAACTAAGGCCTATTCGGTTGAATACTTAGCTCAACTATTCGGTGAACCGAATATTCCGCTTAATGGTCTTTTAGTGGTATTCAGCCGACCGAATATTCGGTACATTTCTAGTTATGGTGATGGCAAAAAATATATGAATTGTAAAGCTCACAGGTACCAGTTCAAATACACTTTTCTCTTCAACAGAAAAAAATCATTTGTTTTTGTTCAAAAATTTAAATTTTTCTTCTTTATTTAAATCATCTTCCAAAAAAGAATGTGAGGTACTAGAGGCGTTGTACAGGACAATTTGTTACCAAAATACAATCTTTGAAGAGCCATAACTTTTTTGTTTTAAGTCCAATCGAGTTGCAGTCTTCAGGTGAAATGTTAGTATTAATTGAAATTTTTATAAAATCTACATAATCCAGCAACCGATTGGTAAAGAAAAAATTGTACCAGTTTTTCATGCTCCTTCAGAACTCTATGTCTCAGAATCCCTTTCACACTTGAGATTCAGTGCAACCCCTTTCTGTTGTCCGATTCCGCTCAAATTTGGCATATGGCCTTCTGATGACTCCCTTAAACCATCCAAGTCTTTTTTTGCAAGTATTTTGATTTCAAAGTAGGTATTTATGAGGACAAATTTGATAAATTAAATAAAAAATATCCTAAATTGTGATTTTATTAAGGATTAAACCGTGAATAGCTCTTCACACGATCATACAAACAACATGTTTTGTTCCGTAAAGTTTAAGTGCACAAAAATCCGCATCTTTTGATGGCATTGGTATCAAAAATATTCTAGGCTTGGTACACTTTTTTTTTTTGGAAATAACTTGCTTGTTTTACATTTTGATACAAATTTTCTTCATTTATCATTTTTTACGTGTAGTATTTAACTCAAAAAAAAAATTAAAAAAATATAAAATATAAAAATTTTATGAAAATTTTTGGACCCAGAATTTATTTAAGATCAAATCTTTTGAAAGTGGACTTATTTCAAAGATCTCACTTGCGGAACTTCTAAACATGATGTTTTTTAGTCGGTCCCATAAACAAATTCTGGTCTGCACATCCTAATCTACCATTTGGAGGGTGAGCCCTCAGATTCCCAGAAGTTATGCAATTTTGGGACACCCTACTGAGCATGTTCTATGTTTAACTCGTGACAGAAAATTTCTGCACCTGCAAGGTCGTTTGATAATGAACCGTCAGTATACAATACAACATGAGAGGACATGGCGTCCTCTGCAAAACCTGATAACCATTCTTAATGAGAAGGAAATTTAACCAACCGCCTGAAGACGAAAAGCACATGAGAAGGCGTTCGTTTGTCTGAAAACTTAGGGCTGTCCCAACGGTAGATGCAAAACACGGTTTTCGACCACGCTAAAACATTTCGGCTGGCACCGGTGGCGTATATTGCTGTTTTAGCACAGTTATCGATTTCAAAATTCCCAACAGTTATACGCCTTTGTTCCAAATTCATGCAAATTTGGAACAGGATTTCAAAATATACGACAGACCGATTTAGTTCACAGTGAGAAAATTTCAGCCAACAATGATTTCTTTCACACATGTTTCGGTAATATTGGGTGTGATAATAGTTTCTTTTTGAGATATTATTTGAATGTTTTTTTCGCTTCAACCACCCTATACGTAACATAAATTGAGAATAGATATCTTAATAGATATGTTAATAAAAACCATATCAAGTATAAACAATAGATGTCACATTATTCTCGATTTAATATAATTTAAAAAAAAAAGCTTTTCATTTGGGCTCGGCGAATCAGTGAATCCAGTCAGCGTTTTAAAATTTGAAAAAAATAAACGAAAAGAAAATTTTAATACTTCTTCGATGAGGTAAAATAAATGTTTATTGTTTGTTCTATAATTTTTGTTTTATTTGAGATATTGAGAGATTTTTAGTTTCGTATCACGGAGAATAAAAAAAAGGTAAAATCTACCGAGAAGCAGGGGTAATTTTTTTCCACCCCTCTTTCGAGGTAAATTTTACCTTTTTTTCATTCACCTAGCAAAAAGGTAAATTTTACCTTTTTTTCATTCACCTAGCAAAAAAGTAAATTATACCTTTTTTGAATTCACCTAGCAAAAAGGTACATGTTTTATATTTCAGTTGGTTTGTATCATTGGAATACTATCTATTCAATAACAAAAGCCCAGATTCATTCAAATATTGATTTTTTATTCATTTTCGCTCGAGTTTCTGCAGTTATATATGTCTTCTATATAAACATTATCTTACATCTAATAGCAATTAGCAATATTGGTGAATATTGAATATTTTCGTGAGCTGTTATCTGATTCATTGAATGCAACGAGTCTTATCAAAACTTAAGTTTTGGGTGAAGGTAACGGCTTTCGGTGGAACCTTCAAGAAATCCTCTCAACTTAAAATGGGCAAGGCAACCAATTTAGTTCCATCGTTTCGCTGCCGATCCACTACTGCTGGCAACTGGCATTTGACCTTTGCAATTTGCAGGAGACGAATCTCTACTCCAACGGGGTAGCTTCAATCGGACATCCTATCACCAGGGTTCCTGTGCGCCTATACGAATGATAGATAACAGAAATGCCATATTCAACATTACAGGAATTTGACCAGATTTTTATAAGAAAAATTAACTAACCGTATTGCTTTGATTTCCGATTGAATCCGAATTAACAGCATTGCAAATATTTATCAGCCTCTTGCATACGGCACGATGGGCGACTGGCTTCCGCTTTGTCGGAAATAACCCGGTGGTTCTACGTCGGCCTAAAAATAAAACATGTTGAGTTCAGCTTGGAAGAATAACACTCAGGAGCACCTCAACTTGTTGTGGCCGCGGGGAGAGATGAATAATGGAAGACTAACCCGGTTTCGGAACGGTTTTCAACGGATCCGTTCTTGATGAGCAGTATATCGATGGAATATCATAATGCACCCGAAGGATTGCGTGACTCTGCAAAACGCCTTGCACAGATTCACAGAGTGTTGCAGTAGATTCGGCCTAAAGATCAATTCCTCGAAATGCAACGTGATAACATTTTCCCGGAAAATAAGCAATATCACTTATGAATACCGCTTAGAAAACGATTTCATCATTGCTCGGCAAAGTTCAGTAAAAGACTTAGGAGTGGAGTTGGACGCGGAGTTAACTTTTTCAAAACACATCGAAAAAGTTGTAGCAAAGGCCAATTCTATGTTCGGGATGGTTAGTAGAATCTGTCACGAGCTGAATAATCCCTATACGATTGTCTCAATCTACACTGGATTAGTTAGGACCGTCATTGAATATGCTGGCATTGTGTGGCGACCGTATTACAACATACACAACAACCGACTAGAGAGAGTTCAGAAGAAGTTCTTGAAATACGCTTTGAGAAACCTTGGTTGGCAAGCGGAAATGCCGGAGTATCGAGTCTTGTGCATGCTGGTAGGTTTGGATACGCTGGAAACCCGAAGAAAATCGATCGACGCACTGTTTCTAAAGGATTTAATCTGTGGAAGACATTATTCGCCATATTTATTATCTCTTATATCTCCGTACGAAGGCCGTAGCAGTTTACGAAGCGTAAGGCCGTTTCAACTAGCTAATCGGATCCAGAATTACGCTCGAAACGAACCGATGTACCGAATGATGGCATTTTACAACGCAAACGTCGATATTATTCAACTAAGCATGACCAGAGAACAAATTAAAAGTAGAATTGTGCAGTGCTCTTTTACAAATTAACAATTAGTGTAGTTATTAAGTGTGATTATATTATAGAATAAGATAAAGGGCTAAAGCCTAGGATCTAATCAATAAAAATATTTTAGCACCCTGGAATGTGTTTAAATATACCTATATATGAATAAATGAAAAAGTAAAGATCTTACTGTTGATTGTTAATTTTGTTTCGAGTTCCGATTGTTGTTACGCATCATGCAAAACTTGTTTCCAAATGAAAAAAAAACTTTTCCGCCTCTTCTCCGACTCATCCGGCCAGCTGGAGGACAATATTCGCTGTTCCGGATTGAAAAGAAAAACATTTCGTAACTCAGCAGGTGAAACAACACTTTTTCCTGAATAAAACAACCACTTAACCTCAATAAACAGGTTCGGAAATAGTTACCTTTTTTTTCAGCGCAATCCAGGTCAACTTCACCTCGCTACGAGGTAAGCTATACCTCGAAGAGGTAGAAAGTACCTAATTTGCATTTACCTTTTTTTCTAGGTGAATTCTACCTTTTTTGTCTGCTCAATTCAGGTAAACTTTACCTCGTTTCGAGGTGAGTTTCACCTCGGTGAGGTAAAAGTTAGCTTTTTGGATTTCACAAGCATTCACCTTTTTATCTCGGTAAATTTTACCTTTTTATTATTTTCCGTGTATGGATTGCCCGGAGTTTTCGTCAATATCAGCATATTTTTCTGTATCCATACATAAATTTACAAATAGTGAAACAAGTTTTTGTCAAACAAAAATGTCGACAAATCAAAGGAAAATTTCCTTTGACTTTGGGATGAACATTTCTCGTTTCCTTTATCAATGTCAGCAATAACTTGAAAAAAAAATTGCTTTTTCATTTCGTTTCAACAAAACCTTATTCCATTGATTCAAAGCAATTTGATTGAATTAATTGAAGAATTGTTTCTATTGACCTCGTTGTGTAGTCATTTTTGCTTTTAAATTAATGAAATCCTGGTAGAGTAGTTGAAATCATTGACATTGACAATTGACAGCTGTCAAAAAGAATATTTGTAGAATTAATTTTAAGACAATTAACCGTGAAACTCAAAACTTATGCAATTTTTCTAATAAAATGGTTTTTTTTTCTCAATTATTGAGTGTCTGCAATGAAAGTGTTTCCGTTTGAAATTTGCTGCTACACCGGTGGGGAGTGGGTGTTTTAGCCGATTCTAAAATTTCAAATTGTGCTAAAACTAGTATACTTAAAACCAATATTTACGCCTGAACCGTTGCAGGTGCTCTTAAGGGCTGTCCCAACGGTAGATGCAAAATACGGTTTTCGACCACGCTAAAACATTTCGGCTGGCACCGGTGGCGTATATTGCTGTTTTAGCACAGTTATCGATTTCAAAATTCCCAACAGTTATACGCCTTTGTTCCAAATTCATGCAAATTTGGAACAGGATTTCAAAATATACGACAGACCGATTTAGTTCACGGTGAGAAAATTTTAGCCAACAATGATTTCTTTCACACATGTTTGGGTAACATTGGGTGTGATAATAGTTTCTTTTTGAGAATAGATGTTAATAAAAACCTTATCAAGTATAAATGATAGATGTCACATTATTCTCGATTTTATATAATTGAATTAAAAGCTTTTCATTTGGGCTCGACGAATTAGTGAATCCAGTCAGCGTTCTAAAATTTGAAAAAAATAAACGAAAAGAAAATTTTAATACTTTTTCGATGAGGTAAAATAAATGTTTATTGTTTGTTCTATAATTTTTTTTATTTGAGATATTGAGAGATTTTTAGTTTCGTATGGATTGCTCGGAGTTTTCGTCAATATCAGCATATTTTTCTGTATCCATACATAAATTTACAAATAGTGAAACAAGTTTTTGTCAAACAAAAATGTCGACAAATCAAAGGAAAATTTCCTTTGACTTTGGGATGAACATTTCTCGTTTCATTTATAAATGTCAGCAATAACTTGAAAAAAAAATTGCTTTTTCATTTCATTTCAACAAAACTATATTCCATTGATTCAAAGCAATTTGATTGAATTAATTGAAGAATTGTTTCAATTGACCTTTTTTCCTCGTTGTGTAGTCATTTTTGCTTTTAAATTAATGAAATCCTGGTAGAATAGTTGAAATCATTGTTCTGTCAAAAAGAATATTCGTAGAATTAATTTTAAGACAATTAACCGTGAAACTCAAAACTTATGCAATTTTTCTAATAAAATGGGTTTTTTCTTCTCAATTATTGAGTGTCTGCAATGAAAGTGTTTCCGTTTTAAATTTGCTCCTACACCGGTGGGGAGTGGGTATTTTAGCCAATTCTAAAATTTCAAATTGTGCTGAAACTAGTATACTTAAAACCAATATTTACGCCTGAACCGTTGCAGGTGCTCTAACATATTGTGTTTCATTTGGACTTTCGACCAGTATCCCCTGCATTGTGAGAAGCCGACCCGAGGTTCTTCGCAACCTTTGCTCTAGCTTAGCCAAGCAAAAGAGATCGTATGTGAGCTCACTCTCACCAGAATCCCCGTGACTTGACCAGGGATTCGATGGCTATTGTAAGCTGTTATGGTCAGCTAATTAATACTTCTGGTTGTACGATTGCCTAAAATTTTGCATGTGACCTTCTGACATGCCAATTATCAATTTCAGTGCAACGCCAAAGTTATATCGAGTTTTATTTTGTAGTAACGTGCTTGTGTTTTTCCAAGATAATGAAAAAAAAAATCAAACGGATATTCTCAATAACAAAATCTGGACTTAGTCTAAAAACACATGTTTTTATTCAAACGTAAGTTTATGCTTATTTACTTGTTAAAATTTGTTTATTGTGTGTCAAAGGGTATAACTTATTCCTCGTGATTCTTGAATATTAGTCGTGGTTCTACAATGTTTCTTACAAAAACTGACAAAATGCAACATAATTTTCTGCTGGTTCAACATTCCATATGACAATTTTCTTTCGTAGATTTATGTTGAAAAATGTAAATTGTCGCATAATTACCATTAAATTGAGTCAAATCTGTTTGCAAAAACTTTTGCGCTATTTTTGACGTGACTTTACTTGATAATGCTAACAATTATATTACAAATTAAATGTAGTGTTTTTTACAAAACTAAAATAAATATAAATCCTGCTTATTTCATCCATTAGAACGGAGTGTTTAAATAAATAAATTGTTTAAATTTTTCAAAACTCATTAAGTTTTTCCAGTCTAACTTTTGCCTGCAGGAGCCAACGCATCATTGTGATCATATATTCTTAAACAACAATCAACACAGTTAGATCCATTTGTTACTTTAGAAAGTTCTGTTCTGAATGATAATCTGCCTAACGGTTTAAAAATAGATTACTTATGCATATCCTCGTTTTGCATTATATTTTCGACTTCGGCTTCATATTCAGCAACTTCTCTAACATGAATTCACTGTTGACTGCACAGAAATTAAATAAGGAATATAATCCCAATAAACAAGTTTAACCTATTGCATTTTTGTCTACGATAGGATGTTTTCCTGCATTGAAATATATACACAAATAATTTTACAAATCTTAATGGTGTATATAATAATTTGCAGTTTAAATACAAATTCAAATAAAAGATTTCTCTTCCTCATAGAATCTGCCTATCTTACTATTTAAACATTACGCATCTTCCTCCTCTTCCTCTTCTGCGTCGTCATCACCGTCCTCATCATCTTCCTCTGTAATGAAAAAAAATTAGCATGATATTCAAACAACGAATTTTAATTATCTTTTATATGCACCTTCAGGGTTAACGTCTTCCTCTCCGTAAGGGAGATCGTATTCCTCATCTTCAACTTCTTCGCCTTCATCTTCAATTTCTTCGTCATCTTCTCCAGCACCATTTTCATCTTTTTTTACTTTTTTTGACTCCGGAGTTTTTTCCTAGAATAAATTTTATATTTTAAAGTAAAGTAAATATAAAAATATTTTTAAAGGGCATTAAGGGATAAACTCGATTGCAGAAAAAATATATAAATAAGGAGAATGTTATTTCTCTAGGAGAAGTTTGCTTTTTTTTCGTGTGGACTTAATCAGTACGCCACAAAATAATTCTAAGCATTCACACTTCTTTTTTTTTATCTAAATTTAAAGTAAAATCCAATTCATTTATTTTATTTAGTTGTACCTACACCAAAGTACAACGACATAAGGTCGAGCAAACGACGTATAGCACATTCGGTGTAAGATAACTAAAACCTCTCATTCAAATGCTACTCCTTTAACTATTATCGCGCCAACACTAAATTTTATTTCGGAAGTCTGGAATTCCAACTTCCAACAAAGGAACATGAAGTACTAGATTGTCGGAAGTCTGTATGTAGCTTTCAGTTCACCACCGACGTCTAAAATTTTCATCTAAATGCACAATAATAAGTGCTCAAGTAAGAATTCTAAAAACATATCTTCAAAAAGCTGAAGAAAAGTCCAATTTCCAAGTCAGTGACAACAATTTTTATTTATTTAATGGTATGATAATCACCATTCCATTTTTAAAGACATTTGATATAATAAGATATTTTTTCGGAATTTTAATAGTTTTTTTTTGCGGAAATCTGTTCTCGAGAGCGACCCTACACAATCCTTTTTCTTTACCTGTATCTAAATACTTCTCCCGCTTTAAAAATGGGCGCTTTTATTTATTCAAAGGGTGTTTTTATTGTATTGAAGGTCCCTCCTATTTTTTCTAAAAGGTGGCTCCTTCAACCTTCAAGTTACGTTCAGACTCACGACAATTTAGAAGCTGCCATTAAAATAGTTTGCTTTTGATCAATGTTGAAGTTTTATTAAAAGAAAGTTTATTTTAATTGTAATTTTTTCCATAAAACAAGGTTAGCAGAGCACACCGGGTTAGCTAGTTTTCAATATTTTAATCCATGTTCAGAGTTAAAAAACACGTAAGTTTCAAGAAAATCAGTATCCAAGAAGGTGTAATAAGGATATTTTATCCTGAAGAAAAGGTCAAAATTTTATCACGACCAGTATATAGTCTCGCAAAAGCAAGAAAGAGATGGATATAATAGATCAAGAGAGAAAAAAGATAGAAAGAGAGGGATTAATCTCTTTTCCGTTTGAAATTCTTCATCTAGCACGTAGTACTAAGTATTAGCGTTCATGTATGATTGTATGCTCATGGGTAATCGCATACAAAACTATCTTGAGAATACTCTGGTATGCTAAATTCGCAGGTATATAGAATTGCAACGTCCATTTAGCTGCTTTATGTTAGCTTCAAAACAGTGCATTTCATAGAAAAAAAAATCAAACATATAAGAAATTTAATTTTAATTTGTTCATAGACAAAAAGTAGAAATAAATGGAAATACGTTGTGTTGTCCGCCATATTATTCCCTCTCCCGAATGAATGCTTCGCTACTTTGGTATTTCAAATAATCAATACACTGTGTTATTATCATATAACAACATAACAGTGCAATGGAACAAAACAAAATCAAAGAATTAGAATACAGTATGTTTTAAAGTGTAAAATACCAATTAAGTTATGTTTTATTGAACTCTTGTAGAATCAACCGGCCGGTTTATCTACAAGATGTACAATGCAATTTGAAATCATATTCTTCATATCAATTATAAAACTTTTCAATTAGCATTCAGAATTAACATCTTTAGAAGAATTGATTGGCATTTACCTCTGCAGGCCTTTTGACTCCTTTAATTTCCTTAATCTCTGTCTTTTCTTCTGCGGCAACATTATTTTCGACTTCAACTTCACTCTTGTTATTATCTGCACTCATTTTTGTATGTAGAATGTATGAATTTGACTTTTACTTTTAACAAGGAAAATGTTTTATGATAAAGTTTTGCTGAAATTCTCTGAAACTAGTTTCAATTTTTGTCTCGGAGTGACGATGCGAACACAGCGAATGTTAGAACACGACTGTGATGCTTTATTCTCTTACAGTGTGCAGAATGTAACATGGCGAAGGGAAGCATCTAATTTTGATATACAACAGGTAAAAACTTTTTTTGTTATATGCATCCATAATTTGATTTGAATTCGATCTAATGTTACTTTTAAATTCATAATCTTCTCTAACTGCATATTTCCAACAAGTTGCAATTAAAGTTTAAAATTTGTTTACCTAAAAAGAGGGCTGCATGAGTAAACGAATCATTCCTTTTGCCTTGCCGTCATGAGTAAAATAACCGAATTTGAACGCATTTCAGTTTGTAATTTTGTTTGTTACCTGTACTGATGTACAGCTTAGAGATAAAATTGATGTATTCACGAAAAAAATATTCTACGTAAATTTTAATGAAAAAATGTTGCTCAGCAGTTCAAAATAATGAAAAGACTGTAAAGTTTAATTGATTGAGTAATGTTCTGGTAATATGTTAGAAATAAAATTGACATTGCTTTAAACCTAAATGGACGGAGTTCAAGGCCAATCACTTTTCCTCATATACATACCTACATAGCATCTCTTCAGTGTGCGTTAGTTATTCCATATCGCATGGACAAAAAAGCATATCGGTCGGCGTAGAAGTCAGTCAATGGCAGTGGTCGGCAATCTTTCGAGTCGGAAGAGTCAAACATTGCAATTATAGATATTTCAAAGTTTGAAAGAGCCGCCTATTTTTTTAGAAACTATCCTGCGCTGAATTTATAATTACACTAGTTTACAAAATTTAAAAAAAAAAGTGAACTTAAATGATCAACCCAATTTTTTAATGTAAAATCGGGTGCTGAATCCGAAAAAGATGGTCAAAAAAATCTCAGTAGAACACGTTTTGAGTTATGCTTCGAATATAAAATTTTGGAAAAATAAAAAAGGACTTGTATTTATTTTGATTCAAATATCTCGGACTACCTACCTACGTACCTAAGAGTCCGGCTCTTCTTCGCATCTGGATTCCAGTCAAGCGCCTCTCTGCTAATCTCATTTTCATCTCTTCGCAGCGTGTGCTCAATCCATCTCCACTTACGTTCACGAATATCAATTTCTACCGCCTTCTGATGACATCGGCGATGAAGTTCCACGTTTGAGATCCAATTGCCAGGCCACCAAGCGCAGATGATGTTCCGCAGGCAGCAATTCACAAACACTTGCAGTTTTCGCGTCGTCACCGCATATGTGCACCAAGTTTCACACCCGTACAACAATACGGATTTGATGCTTGAGTTGAAGAATCGGATTTTAGTTCGTAGAGAGTTTCGGAGACTCGCAAACGCAAATCAGGCTTTTCTGACCCGGATTTCGATGTACTTCTTGGTACCACCATCAGGTGTAATCTGGCTACCAAGATACTGGAAGCACTCCACTTTCTCAACCTGTTGTCCAGCTACCATGAAATTGGAACGATTTTCTGTGTTGATTTCCATCGACTTGAGCTTTCCGACATTGATTTTGAGACCTGCTGCCCTGGAGCTTTCGGTGAGGTCGTCGAGTTTACTCGACAATGTCTTGTTGTCTTTGGGTGAGCAAAACAATATCGTCTGCCAGATCAAAGTTGTTCAGTTGCTCCATTGTCGAAGGATTCCACGGCAATCCTTGGTTTGGTCTACAGCCAATCGATCCAGTCAAGATCTTATCCATTACGATGAGAAAAAACAGCGGTGATAAAATACATCCATGTCTCACTCCAGCAGTTAAAGGGATTGGTTCGGACAAGACACCGTCGTGCAAGACTTTGCATGAAAATGCCTCGTACTGTGTCTCGATGAGATGGACTAGTTTCTCTGGGACCCTCGTCGTCTTAGAGCAGCCCAATTTTTTTTTAATATGTCTTATTTGTATCAATTCATCATCACATTTAGGCCGGAACAAATATCAATTTCTTCTTTCGTCACCTCCCCTCCCCCTTCAAATTTTCCAAAAATCCCGAAAGGGGAAATAAATAAAGTTTGAAGTATTTTATGGAAATTTTGGAAAAATTTTCAAATTTCTGAAAGAGCAAAAACAAATAGTGGAAGATGGGAGTCTTATCAACTTTTATATGCTCTATTTTATTGAACTTTTCGATAAAAAAATACTTAACTTATGGGTTTTGTGCAATGATATAGTTTGGATAATTTTATTGCATACAAGCTTTCCTGCAGTTTATTCCAATTTATTTAAATAAGGTGTTCAGCTCAATAATGAACTGTTCAGAGCCCTATGGATTACCAATCACTAAAATTTATTTACTCGACTTAAATTTGTTGAGCACAATTGAGTATTTAAATGTAGGAGAACATACTGTTGTGTCAAAAAAAAAAAAATAATAATAATAATAAACCTAAATCTGAAAACTAAAATTAAACTAATTATAAAGAGAACGAATCTTTGCGATGGAAGACTGCATCGATTTGCATCTGAAGTTCTATGCCCGCTATCCGATGAAGATCTTCGGTGCTGTGCCAAAGTTGAAGCCGCAAAATCATTTTCAGAACATTGTTCTGAATCCTCTGGATGGCTTTCTTCCTCGTTGCGCAGCAGCTTGACCAAATCGGAACTGCATACATTATCGCTGATCGGAACACCTGTTTGTAGATAAGCATCTCATTTCTCAGGCACAATTTAGATATCCAGTTGATGAGAGAATAAAGAGATTTAGTATATTCAAAAAGTAAGTAATTCAAAAAGGATTTAAAATTTTGTTGCAATCTACTGCGTACCACCCGTAAATTTCGACCTTTGGCTGAAAGCAAAGTATCATCAACAAATAATTTTCTACCTTTTCCTTCTGGTACATCAGAAAGATCAGAAGTAAAAATATTGTATAAAATTGGCCTAAGTATACTGCCCTGAGGGACACCAACTCTAATGGGTGTCCTTTCAGAGCATGAATTTGCTAGCGTTAATCATATACATAAGTTACACTCAAAAGTTGATGTGTAGTAGATTGTCCATGACAAGAACCAAATTGTTCATCAGGGAAAATAAAATTCTGATTAATGTGAATCATCATTCTATTCAAAATAACTCTCAAGTAGTTTACTTAAAGAAGGAAGCAAACTAATTGGTTGATAACTTGAAGGCTCTAAAGCACTTTTTCCATGTTTCAAAATTGGAGTTACTTTGGCATTTTTCCATGTATTGGGAAAATAAGCCAAGTGAAAACATTTATTGAAAATTTAAACTAAAAAATTTAAATTGGTTTCAGGCAACTTTTTAATAAGAATATAGAAAATTCCATCTTCCCCCGGAGCTTTCATATTTTTAATTTTTTCGAATATCAATTTAAGTTTATCAATATTTGTCTCACAAGAACTTTCAAATACATTTTGTTTGGAAAGAATATCATCATATTCTAGGAAAATTTGAGCTTCAATTGGACTAACAAAGTTTAAATTAAAATCATGAGCAGACTCAAACTATTGGGCTAATTTTGACTTTGAGTAGCGTTTTATGTCCTCTACAGTAACTGCTTTTGCAAAATTTTCATCACGAATAAAATTGAACGACGTTTGATCTAACAAAGTATTTAATTCGGTTGTGATTCCATCCGGTGTCTGATCGCCGGTGAGACCACGAAGTACAACTTTGAATGGACGATCACTTTTAGTGTCGTAAGTAAAAAATTGATGTTTTGAATTGAATTTTTTTTTAAATCATCAAAAGATTCCGCCAATATACGAGCAGTTTCCCTTCGACATTCTATTTAACTTATTGACGTTCCGGAACACAGAATATCCTGGCTGGACAGTGTCCATTCCCATCCTGGATGATGGGATAAAAGATCAAAATTATCTCTCATCGTACCTACATAAAAATAAATCGGAAACTTTTTCAAAATCTTATCCGCCTAGTCGTGTTCCTTCATCGTTTTTGCGATAGCCTAAAAATGGATATCCGTTTCTGCCTGGGAACGACAACATCACTTTTCTTTCTCAAAAGTTAGTTCCTTTTCGATGATTTCCTTCCGCGTCGTTATGTAATTGTAATTGTTATATTATGTCCTGAAATCAAATAAAATTCAGTCCGGAAGATCCGTCATAAATAAATTTTATTCATCATCATTTGACTACGGTAGAAAAGAGTTTACATTTACCTACATACCAGCTTCCGGTACACCACACGAACCACAATCGATAACGAACGAAGTTATGCTCATGCAATTGATTCACATTAATTTCTACACGCAGAGAAAACTTTGATTTTGATACAAAACAAAACTGACTTTGATTCAAAACATTCAGTTTTTTGAATCTAACTCCTGTTTTCTATGAATCAATGAATTATAGTTCTGATTCAAATGAATAATTTTTGAAAGAAAGAATTAATTTTTTGAACTGAATAGTTTTGGACTTTGATTTTAAACAAATTCCTTGATTCAAAAGAAATTTGTTCAATTGCACATTTCGTTTAAAACAAAGTAAATTTTTTTTCAACCAAATATTGTATTGGGAAAATAAGCCAAGTGAAAACATTTATTGAAAATTTAAACTAAAAAATTTAAATTGGTTTCAGGCAACTTTTTAATAAGAATATAGAAAATTCCATCTTCCCCCGGAGCTTTCATATTTTTAATTTTTTCGAATATCAATTTAAGTTTATCAATATTTGTCTCACAAGAACTTTCAAATACATTTTGTTTGGAAAGAATATCATCATATTCTAGGAAAATTTGAGCTTCAATTGGACTAACAAAGTTTAAATTAAAATCATGAGCAGACTCAAACTATTGGGCTAATTTTGACTTTGAGTAGCGTTTTATGTCCTCTACTGCTTTTGCAAAATTTTCATCACGAATAAAATTGAACGACGTTTGATCTAACAAAGTATTTAATTCGGTTGTGATTCCATCCGGTGTCTGATCGCCGGTGAGACCACGAAGTACAACTTTGAATGGACGATCACTTTTAGTGTCGTAAGTAAAAAATTGATGTTTTGAATTGAATTTTTTTTTAAATCATCAAAAGATTCCGCCAATATACGAGCAGTTTCCCTTCGACATTCTATTTAACTTATTGACGTTCCGGAACACAGAATATCCTGGCTGGACAGTGTCCATTCCCATCCTGGATGATGGGATAAAAGATCAAAATTATCTCTCATCGTACCTACATAAAAATAAATCGGAAACTTTTTCAAAATCTTATCCGCCTAGTCGTGTTCCTTCATCGTTTTTGCGATAGCCTAAAAATGGATATCCGTTTCTGCCTGGGAACGACAACATCACTTTTCTTTCTCAAAAGTTAGTTCCTTTTCGATGATTTCCTTCCGCGTCGTTATGTAATTGTAATTGTTATATTATGTCCTGAAATCAAATAAAATTCAGTCCGGAAGATCCGTCATAAATAAATTTTATTCATCATCATTTGACTACGGTAGAAAAGAGTTTACATTTACCTACATACCAGCTTCCGGTACACCACACGAACCACAATCGATAACGAACGAAGTTATGCTCATGCAATTGATTCACATTAATTTCTACACGCAGAGAAAACTTTGATTTTGATACAAAACAAAACTGACTTTGATTCAAAACATTCAGTTTTTTGAATCTAACTCCTGTTTTCTATGAATCAATGAATTATAGTTCTGATTCAAATGAATAATTTTTGAAAGAAAGAATTAATTTTTTGAACTGAATAGTTTTGGACTTTGATTTTAAACAAATTCCTTGATTCAAAAGAAATTTGTTCAATTGCACATTTCGTTTAAAACAAAGTAAATTTTTTTTCAACCAAATAAAATTGTTTTCAACAGGAAGGAATAATTTCTTTAAATTAAAATTTTAAACTTAGAAGAAATTTTGGATTGAGCAAGAACCGAATTTCGAATAAAGTTGTCCGGTTGTGTTGAAAATCAAAACTAGTGAATCAGAGATAGCTATTTAGGAGGATTCAGGATGAAGAATGGTAAGTGTCTGTTAATCCATTAATCAAAAAGTGAATGTTTAAGATTTTAAATAAACTCTTGCATTGTTACAGGACCACGGCTGATTCCGCCCCAAATCCAGCGGTCTGATTATCTTCGGTTCGATCTTCAGCGACAATCACCAGTTGGATGACCTCTAAAGCTAGCAACTAGAGCTGCTTCCGGAACTCTATTAAGCGGCCCAAAAAGAATGCCCTCAGGCCAAAATCAGGACCGGATGATTCAATTATAGTGAACCAGTGTTAGTGTTAATTTTGTGAATAAAAATTAATTTAAAATGTAAATTCTTTCTTTTTTTTTATTCAAAATTCCTTATAGGAACTTCAGACAAAAGAAAATATTTCTTCCAATTGGAATAAAAGGGAAATGGTTCAATGAACCAGTCCTTTTAAATCTAAGTCTAAATTACATCGTAGCAAACGGGAACAACTTTGCATCAAATGGAACTGTTTTTTGTTTCAAAGCATTAATATTTTGATTCAAAGATTTTTCAAAAGAAAAATTCTTTGGAACAAACGAAATTGCATTTGAATCAAAGGAATTTTTATTTATTATTCTCTAATTTGTTTTGACATCCCCTTCCAACATCAGCAACTTTTTATACAGAGCTGAATAATCGAATTTTAGTTTACATCTGTATATTGGCGACCCAAAATTACCCAAAATTGAATTGGGGATATTCAAATTTTGATCAACAACCGATTAGTTATTTTGAATGTGAACACATTTTATGAATAACTCAACTTTTCCGTGTATGGTATAATAAACAGTGCGTCCAGATTTAAGAAGATTCATGCTTTATTACCCTTATCAGAATTAAATATGAATATATCCTTATCACCGATGTTATGAAGGACATCGAATGAATTGGAAATTTCAACTTTTTTGGTCGATGGACCTGGATTAGGTTCGGCAACCCGTTTTCGGCTTTCACACCGGCCAATGACTTCACCATGCTGGAAAGAAAAGAGGAAATATTAATAGATCAATATGAAAATAATTTTAGCACTGAAAAGTGCTGATTGAAAAACAGGTAGGAAAATAAAATAAATAATGTAAAATGTTCCTGCAGGTACACAGCAACGATACGATGCTCCGGCGTAGGGGAGAGGCGGGCTATATGCGCATATTAAGGAAAGCAATAATTTTCTCCAATATTCCAATAGATAGGAGTCTGAAAACTATATACACATGAGCGGACATCTGTTTTATATAAGTCAGAGCAATTTTTCTGTTAAAATCTCTTACAGTTTTTGTGAAAATAATTGTATAACAAAAGAAGTCAAAATAGCCGATTTCCGAAACTGGCGGACTAAACGCGCATATTTATGTTTTTAGTTATATTTCACTAAAACTTGCAATATTTTGATATTATTTAATTGAAAATGGTAGAAACGGATGTTAAGCATGCGTCCAGACTGAAATTTTGGTTAAATTTTTTACATCACTAGCTCTTTTGCATGAAACATAGTTAGGTATGCCATATGGCCATATTTCATAGTAATATTTTGTTCACATCGTATTTTTATCGGATCAGTATGAAGTTCTTCTTTTTTCGCTGTAAGATCGTGATTTGAGCGTAGATTGAATGTTTAAATGATTAAAAGCAGAAAATTTATAAGACTAATCTATTTTTCTTGATATAGGCATTTAACCTGCCTTGATATGGGCATTCAGAACCTGTCTCTTATTCCAATATCTTATCATTTACAACTTTGCCAAAAGCTTCAATTTCCGATTTCCGGATAAATAAGAAAGAAAAACCATTAAAATTTTTGTTCACAGAATCTTTACGCACGATAATTAAAGTTCAATATGTTATAACAAAACTGACAAAAGATATGATGAATCTCCAGCCATATCGTCAATCGGCCGTATGCGCATATTACCCAATATGCGCATTTAGGAACACTTCCCCATACGTGTTGACGGCTCACTTGTACAGATGGAAGTGACTTCCGATCGTCTGATGTCCTGCCCAACCCCCCACTAACACCCCTAGATAGAGTTAAGCTATTTTGATTGTATGCATATAATAAAAAATATAGTTACACATTTTAAACATCTTAGGGGCCGTTCACATACCACGTGGACAACTTAGGGGGGAGGGGGGGGAGAGGTGGTATGGAAATGTCCAAGCTTTTCCACGGAGAGGGGGGTGTGGGTTTGGGTCATGTCCACGTGGACAAACTTCCTTTCAAAATATTTTCTAAAGGTGAATAAATATTAAGATGTTTTAATCAAAATCTTAAAATTTCAAAGATTTCCAGTTTAAGTTTGAACAATAAGTAGCTTCTTGAAAGCAAGTCATAAATATGATAGTTTAGAAATTTAAAATTTATAAAATTATTTTATAACAGGAAATCATTAATCGGTTTTTTTTAAATCAGCCATTTCAATAACAAAAAGGCAACGGTTCAATAACAAAAGGAAGTGGTGTTTTCTATCTGTCAAATTTGATTTAGAAAAAAAAACAATTTATATTCTGTCCACGTGGACATCCAGGGAGAAGGGTAGGGGTTTGCCAAATGTCCACGCTTGTCCACGGAAGGATGGGGGAAGATGGGGTAAAAAATCTCATTTTTCTGTCCACGTATCTGAACGGCCCCTTATCTTGTACCATTCGAAAAGGATACTAGAATTTCTTCAATGATAGGATACTTATCCTTATCCCATTAAAAGTATCGTAAATTTTTCAATTTTCCATTCGACCCATAAAATCCATTTGAGTTTATATCATTGCTTTGTGACTGCATCAAAACAATAATTATGTTGGTTATTGTGTTTAAATGTGTAAATACATATAACAATTCAACAAAACTTAGATATGATCAACATTTTTTTTTATTAATTGAGATTACTTCATAGCAATCTCCCTAATACGCCGCATACATCATATATCGAAAGATCTGAAGCAGCAGCCCAATCAACTATGTTGTTCATTGATAATTTCTGGAGAACGAATCCTTTGATACATCCTAAGCATCGTTCATTCAAAAGCATGATTCTTTCAACGAAAGGTTCTTCAAGCTCTGGCCTTTTCGGTTTCTCGAGCCATGACATGCCAACAATTTTTGACCATACTTTATTTTACAGCTCTGTATAATGTTCTGATCCAGAGGTTGAATCATAGCTTTTCCAATTGGCGGCATAAATAAAACAGATAGAGTTATCATCGTTTTCGAGCTCATTATTCATAAAATGTGCAGAATAATTATTCAGTAGGGGAGAGTGAGGTATCATGGGCCGCATTTTTTCTTTGCTTCATAACTTCTTTATTATAAAGAACTAGCTGATTTTACCCGGCATGGCTCAGGTTCACATAAAATAAAAATAAAAATGAATCGTTTGACTTTTCAAAATGTTGATGCTCTTTATTCATCATTATAAGACATTTGTTAGTCTTTTTAAAGTTTTTATTGAGATAAATTTATCGTTTTCATGTAATTGAAAAACTCATAGTTATGAGATTTTAATTAATAGGCTTTCAAAACAATTTCCTTTGTATGCTTATTAATCGAATCACAAAAAACATTTTTTTCACCCGACATTTTTCGTAAGCTTGAATATATTTCGTCTTATTTTTTTTTTATCTTCAAATGATAAAATTGTTTTTTTTTATTTTCCCATCTCCATTTAATGAAAATCTCTTCTGGAGATCATCTTACTTTGCACGACTGTTTCCTGTACAATGGTATATTCAATTTTTTTTTACTTTGAAAATGTCTAAAAAGACTTCCGAATCTTGATAAACCATGTTAAAGACTTATTTTTCATGTTTTCAATTGTATGTTTGCTTTTTCGCTTTTTAATTTCACAATGTTTTGTGTACTTTTTCTTAAATGTTGAAAGTTCTATTTATAGTTTTTTGAAGTTATCGAAAACAAATCGTCTTAACCGAAGTTACCATTATAATGTTGGGAAAAAGGTTTTATTTGAGTTTTATTTCAATGTTTCTATTCTTAGACTAAATCGTCCCATTAATTATTTTGAAAAGTGATCAATGTTAAAATTTTTTTGATATTATTTGTTTCAATTCACAGTACTTAACGGTTCTACAATAAGTCTTCTCAAAATTGGAGGGTAGAATTGAACACATTGATGACCAATAATGACTCAAAAATTATAAATTAGCCAATTTAGTTCAAACTAAAAATCTCAGATCCAATTATCTTATCAATTTTCGAATCCCTCGTTTACATTCCCCGACGGCTATCAAAGCGTTGATATCGAAGCCTTCAACTTATAATTCTGAATCTTATAATTTTTTCTATCTCTATGAGGGATTCTAAAAATATGAAAATAGTTGGCTAGAATTTATGAAAATCTGTTCAATAGTTTTTCAGCACTCAGTCCAAACAGTAATTTATCTAAAGAAGTCAATTCACTGTTCACTATTCAGTTCATTGTATGTTTTTGTAGACACTTGAAGTACCCCAGCGCTTTGAGAACCACTACAATTCATGTTAATATATACTTTACAGGTTAGTTGTATTTTTCAATCCAAAATGTTAGCTCATTCTTGTATCCAATAATCTTGTACTGGTACCAAGTGCATTCAGCAGTAGAAGGTACAAAAAACACCCGCCAAAATTTTCCCTTTCAAGTCTTTAATGCCCAGCAAGCTTTGATTCGCTTTCCAGTACAGGTGAACTCTGGATAGTCGTTTCTTACGCCCTGCCCATGGTGATGGTGAAAACAAGCGCCAAAGGAAACGAAAATCGCCTGACAAAATGGGTGCCATGACTTTTGGTTCGTGTGAATAAAAACAAAAGTTGTATGGGAGGGTCCCTTTTCTTAGGTGGGAGGGGCTCATAACTATTACTAAAACCTCACCATAAGTCAACTACATCTCTGTACCAAATTTCAGGCTGATCGGTTAAGCAGTGTGGATTTGTATAAGGTGCATACAAACAAACAAACCACAAACATATATAGTCCAACTCATCTTTATATATTAGAAAAAGATAAAAAGAAAAAAATAAATGGAAAGGTTTTCCACATTTTTGAGGTCATCACATCACATCATTAGGCATTTTTTAAATTTTAAAATGTATTTATATCCCAAGATCTGACTGTTTAAAAAATAAATTCTTTTTTTTTTTGGATTTGAAAAACTGTAGGGAAACGTGGGCCACCAAATCCAAATTGACAAGATAACGTGCAATGTTTATGAGTTTACCCAAAACTGAAATTTATTATTCATTTAGTTATATAAAAGCAATTTCAGATGAAGAAATAAAAAAGAGAGTTGTGTATGATCGAATAGTTCCTAATTCCTGGCTCGCGAACGTTTCGGCAAAATTCCTTATACAGGATTTATGTTCGTCTCTATCGCGTTGAAAAAAATTATGAATTATTTTAAATAACTCTTCATTTGGCATAAGAAAACTTTGCAGATAGTAAAAACGTATTTTAAGTTCTGAATGTGTACAAAAACATAAAAATATAGGTGGATCATGACAGCCCACGTTTCCTCACAAGCTGTGATTTGCAAATTGGTTGCGTTTGTGTAACTTATTGATGTTTAAAACAACAATCAAAAAATCCTTTTCCACGTGAAATAACATGACAAAACTAAGATCATAAGCGTATGCGCATTATTTTTGTTATGTACTTTAGGTCTCGCACGGATGCAATAAGCGGGTGCTTGTTTAATTATGAAAGTACTTTTTTCTAGGCTAGTTCAATAAAAGGAGCATATGATAAGTACAACATATAGAAAAGCATGCTTACGCAAAGCGACGACGATGACAGTTGAATTGAGATTTTTATCTCAACACACAACTGAGATATTTAGACTAGCCCACGTTTCCCCGTGGCCCACGATGCCTCACTCTCCCCTAACAATAAAGCTTTCGGTAGAATTCACCTTCCAGCTGCTAATTTGCGTACTGCTAGAATTCAACAACATTTGAGACCCTCTTTCCAGTAGGGAGAAATAAAAGAGGGGGGGCTGTTTTATAATTTTTTACATAATTCAAAACTAATTAAGCAAGCGAAGGATACAATTTTTTCAGCGTAACTAAAGAACTACAATAGCAAATGGAACCAAATTTGGCATGGAACGATATTTGGGTACGAGAAATGTTTCTATGAATATTTGGTATCCCTCACTCCTTCAAAGAGGTGGATGAAAAAGGGGAGGAGAGGTCTTCCTTACAATGTTCAGTATAACTGGGGAGTTGATCAAGCAAATTTAGCCATTTTTGGCATGTGAGGGTATTGGGATACGAGAAATGTTTCTATGATAAATGCCTTTTCAGCGGGGAAAGGGGGGCTCCCATACATTTTTTTTTGCATAACTAGAGAATTAATCGAGCAAATGAAACCAAATTTCGCATCAAATCATAATTGAGTACGAAAAATACTTTTTCTATGTGAAACAATTCCTTTCTTGCTGTGAGATGATAGAGTTGGAAATATAGGAAGGGAAGAGGAGGCTTTCATTTAACTTTTTTTCTCTACAAAATCAGAGAAATGGACAAAACTTAACATGGCAAATCATTTTGGTTTGATTCGATGATGACTTGCACACCACCCTCCTTCCAGTGAGTAGGTACATAGGAGGAGGAAGGTGAGCCCAATAAAATTTTGGTAGCATAAGTTTTCAATTTATGATAACGAAGCCAAAAGATGGAAAAAAATATGGCATGGAAAGGTACTTAGTTATGAGATATGTTTCTACGATTGTTATAGACCCTTACGCTCTACTGTGTAGAGAGGGGAAGAAAGGATGAGGCTCCATATACATTTTATTGTAAAGCTTAAAAACTTTTAGCATAAATCCAGAACATATAAAGCAAAAACAGCCATATTTTTATAAGTTAGATTGTTTGCGTACGAATAATTGGATCCCCTCCAGACAGATTGAAATTATCACATCTTCAACACAAATTTATAGAGCAAAATTCAGAACATTTGTTTAAGTTATCTTTGTGTTGCAATTCGAAACTCTAGCTGCAGCTCTCAGCGGTTTCTAATGAATCATATTATAATTTGATTAAAAATAGGGCCAATAAAACTAGAAATATTTGAATATTTTTTGAACATATTATTTGATTTTGAAAGGTGTAGCAAAGCACACCGGGTCAGCTAGTCTATCTATATATATAAAAATGAATTTCTGTCTGTCTGTCTGTCTGTCTGTCTGTCTGTCTGTCTGTCTGTCTGTCTGTCTGTCTGTCTGTCTGTCTGTCTGTCTGTCTGTCTGTCTGTCTGTCTGTCTGTCTGTCTGTCTGTCTGTCTGTCTGTCTGTCTGTCTGTCTGTCTGTCTGTCTGTCTGTCTGTCTGTCTGTCTGTCTGTCTGTCTGTCTGTCTGTCTGTCTGTCTGTCTGTCTGTCTGTCTGTCTGTCTGTCTGTCTGTCTGTCTGTCTGTCTGTCTGTCTGTCTGTCTGTCTGTCTGTCTGTCTGTCTGTCTGTCTGTCTGTCTGTCTGTCTGTCTGTCTGTCTGTCTGTCTGTCTGTCTGTCTGTCTGTCTGTCTGTCTGTCTGTCTGTCTGTCTGTCTGTCTGTCTGTCTGTCTGTCTGTCTGTCTGTCTGTCTGTCTGTCTGTCTGTCTGTCTGTCTGTCTGTCTGTCTGTCTGTCTGTCTGTCTGTCTGTCTGTCTGTCTGTCTGTCTGTCTGTCTGTCTGTCTGTCTGTCTGTCTGTCTGTCTGTCTGTCTGTCTGTCTGTCTGTCTGTCTGTCTGTCTGTCTGTCTGTCTGTCTGTCTGTCTGTCTGTCTGTCTGTCTGTCTGTCTGTCTGTCTGTCTGTCTGTCTGTCTGTCTGTCTGTCTGTCTGTCTGTCTGTCTGTCTGTCTGTCTGTCTGTCTGTCTGTCTGTCTGTCTGTCTGTCTGTCTGTCTGTCTGTCTGTCTGTCTGTCTGTCTGTCTGTCTGTCTGTCTGTCTGTCTGTCTGTCTGTCTGTCTGTCTGTCTGTCTGTCTGTCTGTCTGTCTGTCTGTCTGTCTGTCTGTCTGTCTGTCTGTCTGTCTGTCTGTCTGTCTGTCTGTCTGTCTGTCTGTCTGTCTGTCTGTCTGTCTGTCTGTCTGTCTGTCTGTCTGTCTGTCTGTCTGTCTGTCTGTCTGTCTGTCTGTCTGTCTGTCTGTCTGTCTGTCTGTCTGTCTGTCTGTCTGTCTGTCTGTCTGTCTGTCTGTCTGTCTGTCTGTCTGTCTGTCTGTCTGTCTGTCTGTCTGTCTGTCTGTCTGTCTGTCTGTCTGTCTGTCTGTCTGTCTGTCTGTCTGTCTGTCTGTCTGTCTGTCTGTCTGTCTGTCTGTCTGTCTGTCTGTCTGTCTGTCTGTCTGTCTGTCTGTCTGTCTGTCTGTCTGTCTGTCTGTCTGTCTGTCTGTCTGTCTGTCTGTCTGTCTGTCTGTCTGTCTGTCTGTCTGTCTGTCTGTCTGTCTGTCTGTCTGTCTGTCTGTCTGTCTGTCTGTCTGTCTGTCTGTCTGTCTGTCTGTCTGTCTGTCTGTCTGTCTGTCTGTCTGTCTGTCTGTCTGTCTGTCTGTCTGTCTGTCTGTCTGTCTGTCTGTCTGTCTGTCTGTCTGTCTGTCTGTCTGTCTGTCTGTCTGTCTGTCTGTCTGTCTGTCTGTCTGTCTGTCTGTCTGTCTGTCTGTCTGTCTGTCTGTCTGTCTGTCTGTCTGTCTGTCTGTCTGTCTGTCTGTCTGTCTGTCTGTCTGTCTGTCTGTCTGTCTGTCTGTCTGTCTGTCTGTCTGTCTGTCTGTCTGTCTGTCTGTCTGTCTGTCTGTCTGTCTGTCTGTCTGTCTGTCTGTCTGTCTGTCTGTCTGTCTGTCTGTCTGTCTGTCTGTCTGTCTGTCTGTCTGTCTGTCTGTCTGTCTGTCTGTCTGTCTGTCTGTCTGTCTGTCTGTCTGTCTGTCTGTCTGTCTGTCTGTCTGTCTGTCTGTCTGTCTGTCTGTCTGTCTGTCTGTCTGTCTGTCTGTCTGTCTGTCTGTCTGTCTGTCTGTCTGTCTGTCTGTCTGTCTGTCTGTCTGTCTGTCTGTCTGTCTGTCTGTCTGTCTGTCTGTCTGTCTGTCTGTCTGTCTGTCTGTCTGTCTGTCTGTCTGTCTGTCTGTCTGTCTGTCTGTCTGTCTGTCTGTCTGTCTGTCTGTCTGTCTGTCTGTCTGTCTGTCTGTCTGTCTGTCTGTCTGTCTGTCTGTCTGTCTGTCTGTCTGTCTGTCTGTCTGTCTGTCTGTCTGTCTGTCTGTCTGTCTGTCTGTCTGTCTGTCTGTCTGTCTGTCTGTCTGTCTGTCTGTCTGTCTGTCTGTCTGTCTGTCTGTCTGTCTGTCTGTCTGTCTGTCTGTCTGTCTGTCTGTCTGTCTGTCTGTCTGTCTGTCTGTCTGTCTGTCTGTCTGTCTGTCTGTCTGTCTGTCTGTCTGTCTGTCTGTCTGTCTGTCTGTCTGTCTGTCTGTCTGTCTGTCTGTCTGTCTGTCTGTCTGTCTGTCTGTCTGTCTGTCTGTCTGTCTGTCTGTCTGTCTGTCTGTCTGTCTGTCTGTCTGTCTGTCTGTCTGTCTGTCTGTCTGTCTGTCTGTCTGTCTGTCTGTCTGTCTGTCTGTCTGTCTGTCTGTCTGTCTGTCTGTCTGTCTGTCTGTCTGTCTGTCTGTCTGTCTGTCTGTCTGTCTGTCTGTCTGTCTGTCTGTCTGTCTGTCTGTCTGTCTGTCTGTCTGTCTGTCTGTCTGTCTGTCTGTCTGTCTGTCTGTCTGTCTGTCTGTCTGTCTGTCTGTCTGTCTGTCTGTCTGTCTGTCTGTCTGTCTGTCTGTCTGTCTGTCTGTCTGTCTGTCTGTCTGTCTGTCTGTCTGTCTGTCTGTCTGTCTGTCTGTCTGTCTGTCTGTCTGTCTGTCTGTCTGTCTGTCTGTCTGTCTGTCTGTCTGTCTGTCTGTCTGTCTGTCTGTCTGTCTGTCTGTCTGTCTGTCTGTCTGTCTGTCTGTCTGTCTGTCTGTCTGTCTGTCTGTCTGTCTGTCTGTCTGTCTGTCTGTCTGTCTGTCTGTCTGTCTGTCTGTCTGTCTGTCTGTCTGTCTGTCTGTCTGTCTGTCTGTCTGTCTGTCTGTCTGTCTGTCTGTCTGTCTGTCTGTCTGTCTGTCTGTCTGTCTGTCTGTCTGTCTGTCTGTCTGTCTGTCTGTCTGTCTGTCTGTCTGTCTGTCTGTCTGTCTGTCTGTCTGTCTGTCTGTCTGTCTGTCTGTCTGTCTGTCTGTCTGTCTGTCTGTCTGTCTGTCTGTCTGTCTGTCTGTCTGTCTGTCTGTCTGTCTGTCTGTCTGTCTGTCTGTCTGTCTGTCTGTCTGTCTGTCTGTCTGTCTGTCTGTCTGTCTGTCTGTCTGTCTGTCTGTCTGTCTGTCTGTCTGTCTGTCTGTCTGTCTGTCTGTCTGTCTGTCTGTCTGTCTGTCTGTCTGTCTGTCTGTCTGTCTGTCTGTCTGTCTGTCTGTCTGTCTGTCTGTCTGTCTGTCTGTCTGTCTGTCTGTCTGTCTGTCTGTCTGTCTGTCTGTCTGTCTGTCTGTCTGTCTGTCTGTCTGTCTGTCTGTCTGTCTGTCTGTCTGTCTGTCTGTCTGTCTGTCTGTCTGTCTGTCTGTCTGTCTGTCTGTCTGTCTGTCTGTCTGTCTGTCTGTCTGTCTGTCTGTCTGTCTGTCTGTCTGTCTGTCTGTCTGTCTGTCTGTCTGTCTGTCTGTCTGTCTGTCTGTCTGTCTGTCTGTCTGTCTGTCTGTCTGTCTGTCTGTCTGTCTGTCTGTCTGTCTGTCTGTCTGTCTGTCTGTCTGTCTGTCTGTCTGTCTGTCTGTCTGTCTGTCTGTCTGTCTGTCTGTCTGTCTGTCTGTCTGTCTGTCTGTCTGTCTGTCTGTCTGTCTGTCTGTCTGTCTGTCTGTCTGTCTGTCTGTCTGTCTGTCTGTCTGTCTGTCTGTCTGTCTGTCTGTCTGTCTGTCTGTCTGTCTGTCTGTCTGTCTGTCTGTCTGTCTGTCTGTCTGTCTGTCTGTCTGTCTGTCTGTCTGTCTGTCTGTCTGTCTGTCTGTCTGTCTGTCTGTCTGTCTGTTCCCTATAGACTCGGAAACTACTGAACCGATTTGCGTGAAACTTGGCAGATGGAGGTATTGGAGGCAGGGAAAGGTTCCTATTGTGGTTTGAGACCCCTCCCTCTCTCATGAAGGGGGGAAGGGGCCTCCTAAACAAAAGACAATTTTTTGCATAACTTGAAAATCAATCAAGCAAATGGTATCATATTTGGCATATGGTGGTATTTGGGAATGAGGAATGTTTCTATGAATATTAGGTACCCTTCCCTCCTCTCAGTGGGGAGATAGGAAGGGGGAAAGGGGGCGACCTTACAATTTTTCATATAACTCGAGAACTAATTAAGATAATGGATTCAAATTTGGCATGGGAAGGTCTTTGGAAACGAAAAATATGTCTATGATTATTTGAGACCCATCCCTCTTTCCAGTAGAAAGGAGGAGGGGCCTCTTTCATATTTTTAACATAATTCAAAAACCAATAAAGCAAATGGAACCAAATTTGGCATGGGAGGGTACATGGATACGAAAAATATTTCTATGATTATTTGACACCCCTCTCTCTTTCCAGTAGAGATATAAAGAGGGGAGGGGCCTCTTTTATAGTTTTTTACATAACTCAAAAATTAATTGAGCAAATGGAACCAAACTTGGCATGGGAGGGTATTTGGGAACGTGACATGTTCTAATGATTGTTTGAGACTCCTTCCTTTTTCGAGCGGGGAGAAAGGAAAGCGGAAGGGGGGTTTCCTACAATTTGTACTGCATAACTCAAGAAGTACAACAGAAAATGGAACCAAATGAGAAGTGGATGAAAAGGGGCAGGAGAGGTCTCCCTTATAATTTTCAGTACAACTGGAGAGCTGATCGAGCAATTGGAAACATATTTGGCATGTGAGGGTATTTGGATACGGGAAATGTTTCTATTATAAATTGAAGCCCCACATTTTTTCCAGCGAAAAGATATAAATGGGGGGTGGCTTCCATACATATTTTTAGCATTACTCGAGAATTAATCGAGCAAATGAAACCAAATTTGGCATCAAAAAGTATTTTAATACGAAAAATACTTTTTCTATGTGGAACAATTCCTTTCTTGCAGTAGGACGATAGAATTGGGGATGTAGGAAGGGAAGAGGAGGCTTTTTTATGATTATCTGACACACCATCCTCCTTTCAGCTAGTAGGTACATAGGAGGAGGGAGGTGAGCCCAACACAATGTTGTGAGCATAAGTTTTCAATTTATGCTAACGAAGCCAACAAAGGGAAACATATATGGCATGGGAAGGTACTTGGTTACGACATATGTTTCTACGATTGTTATAGACCCTAAAGCTTTACATTGTAAAGAGGGGAAGCAAGGAGGAGGCTCCATATACATTGTGTTGTAAAACTTAAAAACTTATCAACCAATGGAACTATATTTGATATAAGAGAAATTTTGGGAACGAAAAAAATGGGTATGATTTTTAAAGTCCAAGACAGGGGAGGGAGCTCTCTTATTAGTTTTTTAGCATAAATCCAGAACATATCAAGCAAAACAATAATATTCTATAAGTTAGTTATCTTATTAAGTTAGATAAGTTAGATTGTTTGCGTTATAGAGTTAACTTATAGTTATATTATAGTTATCTAACTTATATTGTTTGCGTACGATTAATTTGAGACCATCCAGACTGATTAAAATTACCTTTAACACAAATTTATAGAGCAAGATTTAGAATATTAGTTTAAGTTATCCTTGTGTTGCAATTCGAAACTCCAGCTACAGCTCTCATTTTAAAGCGGTTTCTTATGAATTACTAGCTGACCCAGTGTGCTTTGCTACACCTTTCAAAAACAAATGGTATTTTCAGAAATTATTCAAATTTTTATTGTTTTGTTGGCATTATTATAAATCAAATTATAACATAATTCAAACGCAGCCGCAATAAAAGCTGCAGCTGGAGTTTTAAATTGCAATACAAAGATGACTAAAACTATTTTTTTGAATCTTAATCTATAAATTTGTGTTAAAGATCTGATAATTTTTATCTGTTTCTTTAAGCTTCGCCCTGAGCTGGAAGGGTTTCAAATTAATCATACGCAAACAATCTAACTTATGAATTATGGTTATTTTTGCTTGATATGTTCTGAATTTATGCTAAGAAACTGATAAGAAACCCCCCCGCTGTCCTTCTCGTCACCCCCTGCTGAATGGAGGTCGGGATCTTTAATAATCATACCCATTTTTTTCGAACCCAAATATCCTCTTATATCAACTATAGTTTCATTGGTTGATAAGTTTTCAAGCTTTACAACAAAATTTATATGACCCCTCCCCCCTTTCTTCCTCTCTCTACACTGTAAAGCGTAAGGGTATAGAAATATATCTCGTAACCAAATACCTTTCCATGCCATATAGACCTCCTCCCTCCTCCTATGTACCTACTTACTGGAAGGAGGATGGTGTGTCAAATAATCATAGAATCATACCAAAACGATTTCTATGTTAAGTTATGTCCATTTTTCGGATTTTGTTAAAAAAAAAATGAAATATTAGCTTTCCTCTGCCCTTTCTATATTCCCAATTCTACCCTGCTGCAAGAAAGGAATTGTTTCACATAGAAATATTTCTCGTTTTGAAATACCATCCCAGGCCCAATTTGGTTTTATTTGGGGAGAACCACCCCTATATTATATTATTATATAATAATATAATATAATTATAATATAAAATATTATATTATATCGATTTTATTAGGCCGTTTACTTCTTAGCATAAGTTTTTGTTGGCCGAGGGTCAGGAGTTTTCTTAAGACTAGGGGGAGGTTGGAAGGGGTAAGGAGAGGGAAGAGAGCGTTGGGGGGGAATAGGGGGTTTCAAAATTATCTGTTCCCTTGATCGGGTACTGGGGGAATCATTTGCGTTTCCGCGATGTGTAACTTCAGCCTCATCCGACGATTGCGTTGGTGAGGGCTGAGGGGTGATTTTTTTCCGAGGAGGAGAGGCTGGTTTCAAATGTGAAGCAATGGTGTTGGTCCGTTTCTGTTGTGGTGGCTGCTGCTGTTTTTTGTCTTCCTTCTGTTCTGGCTCGGTTGGTGGTTGAGGTTTCCTATTGTTTTCTGTCTGTTGCTTCTGGTCGGACTTGACCACGTTGGCGAATGTGATATTGCTGTTGGTTTGCTGGATCGACTTTTTGGCGGCTGCTATCGTCATATTCTGCTCGGTGCTGATTTTAATAGCTGTTGTTTCGGCTATCCAAGTTGGGCACGATCTATTGATCGGAGAATGACCATCTTTCATGCAGTTTCCGCAGTACGGGTGGTTTTTACAATTTTGACTGTCGTGGGCTGTCGAGTGACATTTACTGCACGAGAGGGGGCTCCCGCACTTCTTCTTTGTATGTCCGTATTTAAGGCAGTTGCGGCACAGCAACGGCAACGGATAATACAGACGGGTTTTCACTCGGAGGAACCCAAAGTGAAAAAATTCTGGTATTACCGTCCCGTTGATGGTCAATATTAATGTTGAGGTACCAACGATACCAGTTGGGGTTTTTTTCGTGATTCTCCGCACGTCAATCACACTTTGGGGCGACAATTCAAATAACAGCTGTTTTTCATCCATTCCGTCGACTTCATGGCACGTCACAACGCATTTACGTTGGTTCAAGCTAGGATGGCGACCGATAACGATCGGGGTGCCATCGATCAGACTTGTTATTTTTTCCAGAGCGCAGATTTGATCCTTTCTCCTCGATTTTATCACGTACCAGTCATGTTTCTTCTCAAAAAATCCTTCAACTTTCCCGGTTTTTTCTACAGACCGTCCGATGACGAAAGGATTTTGAGGAAGTTTTTGTCCGTCTGCTGCTTTCAATACCATGTAGTATAGGCGTCCATGCAGATTTTTTGGATCCATCCACTCTGGTATTGCCCTATCTGGGGGTTCACCCGGCGATGGACTCATCGCGCCGCTCTATCACTTCACACCGTTCAAGTTCGAAAAAGAAACAATAGCCTTTGTCTTGAGAGGACCGATAACGAAAAGCGACCGATCGCGCTCGAGGCTGAGGAAAAACTCACAAAATATTTTTGATAGATGTTTTTCTGGACCCCAACGTTTTTATTTAGCATAAAAATATTTTTATGAAATTTTTGTGGCTGTTTAAAGTAAAAACTACTATTTTTCACTTAAAAATCCGCCATTTTTCACCTATAAAATCTCCCCAAAGTAAAAAAATCAAAAAAGAAAAACGTTGGGGTCTGGTTTTTTATATGTAGAAAATATGTTCCAAATTTGAAAAGAATCGGATAAGTAGTTTTCAAATGACGATGTCCACGGACTTTAAAAATGTGCTTTCGAGAAAAACGCGTTTGAAGTTTCTGCTCTTGCTTTCTTGCAGTATTAGATAGGAGGAGATAAAGGCCTATAACTTCTACAGTTTTGCTTCAATTGACTTGAAAATTTGACACAACATTCTTGAAATGTTTTACAATAAGAAAATAAAAAAAATAAAAAAATCGATTTTTTGAAAATGTTAGACCCTACCCCCTCCCTTAATACGGCTTTAATACAGCGATTCTGGATAACTTGAAGTTCACGTAGAGTTGATTTACTGGCAGCTCCCCAACAGGAAACAAGATAGCTCAGTCTTGAGTGTACCACAGAAAAATATATTTTCTTTAGACAAGATATAGGGACGAAAGCAGAAATTTACCTGAGCAATCCACAGAACGTACTAAGCTTCTTTTTTAAAGATGTTATATGGGCAGACCAAGACATCGTGGAATCTAGAACCAATCCAAGGAATGGATATTCCTTAACTTCCTCAATGATTTGGCCTTCAACTTGTAATGGATCGTGGGCTGGCGATGCATATCTTGGTAATCGAATGAACATATGTTTCGTTTTGGAGAGATTCAGGGAGAGAAGGTTGGAGGCGAAATATTGTTTTAGCAGCGATATTCAGTTTTTAATTCATAGCAACTATCAACAAACACTTTTCACAAAAAAATTTTTTTTTTGAATCGTTGCAAAATGAGAATCATCAAATTTTTGGTGAGGTTCTTACCCTGACATGAAGATTCCCAGAAAAATATTGTGTTTAACTTGAAAAATTTTTTGTTTACAAAATCATCTTTTTATCAACCCTTTTTTTGCAATGAACTTCTAAGATTCGTAAATTGTTTTATAAAAGGATTTCAAAATAAGTAGATTGAGAAAATTGTTAAAACTTTTCACCATTTTTCTTTAATTTCAAATTTTTCAAATTACAAACTTACAAGTAGAAAACCTACAAAATACAAGTCTTATTTGCAACTGCAAAACACACCGACCCCCCCCCCCCCCCCTATTTCTAAAAATATTAAACCTATTAATTATCAAATAATACCAGACGAAAAACCCCTCACACTGTTATAAAAGGCACAGCTATTATGTTTTTTGTTTAATTAAATCGGGATTGATTGAAAAAAATCTTTTAAAAAATTACCCGATTTTGTCACTGACCCCAATTTGTCACTTTAAAATGCATCATGGGGGTAACAAATTCGGGGATTCACTGTATCAGGAAATCATCGTTTAGTATTGCTAACTATTTTTTTTAACTATTTAGTACCCTAGTAATCATTTGGAAATGAAAGATAAATAAATAAGATGTAGTGAAATGGGATACGACTCGTACAATTTTATGACGATTTTCATGAAAATTGGTTCACGAGCACGAAGAATTGACAGGACATGTCCCGCTTTTTTATTGAATGTCCCGCTTTCCCGCTTTTCCTCAAAATGTCTCCCTTTTTTTTCTTGGAGAACTTTTTCAAAGTTCACTAACTTACACTTAGAAAATCAAACTTTAGCCTCAATTTGAATTTATTAGTTCAACACAGAAAAGCTTTCAAAAACTTTTTTTCTAAAAATAAACAGCATTTTTCATATTTCATATAAGACAATACTGAATAACTCTAATGTTCTTAGCATTACAGAAAGATTCTTATTCAGTTAACCGTTCTTGGAGCAGGTTCAACCAATGCAATGTAAATAACATTGGTATGAAGAAAATACTGTTTAAGTTGCTTCCAAATGATTATAGATTTTAATTTTTCGCCAGAACCTTAACACTAAACATACCGACACTTTGTATATACCTATTCATACCGCGAGCGGTCAAATGACGGCAAACACCGTTTTCGCTAAAACTCCCTTGTTTCTCAACCGATTTCTACCAAATTTATAGTTTTGAAAAGCTTATAACTCGACTCAGATATGTTTCTCAGACAATTTCCAGCTATAATCAATAAATTTAAAGTTATTTACAGTACAAGAAAAATTTTATGAAAAAACATGCTTCAGGACAAAGGTTGTAAATCAGTTATTAAGTGCTCGAAAAAAATTTCACTTAGTGCCTGAGAAAGCTGAAGTTAGAAGCTATATGTTGCACATATGGAATTTTTTTTTTAAATTTTCTAAGATCATGGCCACAAAAAATGTAAAAAAGTTGTGTAAAACCCGTACTTTTCAATCAATCAACCGCCAAAGCTGTTCCTGTTACAGTAGAAAATTTTGAAAAAGTGAATTGAAAAGTAGACGTAATTTGTCACATTTTGGCATCTTTAGATTTTTAAAATACTAAATACATAATTTTTGACGGCTTTTCAAAGGTAGTTGTTTTGCGAACTTTTTATGAATCTGGATTTTCTGAGACAATCCCTACACCTAAATTCAGCTTTGCACTGGATTTTGAGTACGTTAACGTATAGTTTAGGCAATAAAACTATATGCAAAAGAAAGCAAATTTCATGCCGGTTCTAGTGGTGTAACTGCATTGGCGGTGCAATGCTTTACAAAAATATAATAAATATATTTCTGAAAGTAAAACCAGAAAATTTGAGCGAATGCTCGTTTATTTTTTCGTTTCCTTTCACCCGTCTTCGTGTGCAAAATAGCTTTGAGATATTACCACCCACTGCGCCCGTCTGCCAAGCAAGAATTTGTGCTGACTTTTCAAAATTCAAAAACTAGTTCACTGTTTTATTTATCATATTTTTGTCAAGCATGGCACCGCCAATGCAGTTACACCACTAGAACCGGTATGAAATTTGCTTTCTTTTGCATATAGTTTTATTGCCTAAACCTTACGTTAACGTACTCAAAATCCAGTGCAAAGCTGAGAATAGGTGTAGGAATTGTCTTAGAAAATCCAAATTGATAAAAAGTTCGAAAAACGGCTACCTTTGAAAAGTCGTCATACCTTATGTACTTCGTATTTCAAAAATCTAAAGATGCCAAAATGTGACAAATTACGTCTACTTTTCAATTCACTTTTTCAAAATTTTCTACTGTAACAGGAACAGCTTTGGCGGTTGATTGATTGAAAAGTACGGGTTTTACACAACTTTTTTACATTTTTTGTGGCCATGATCTTAGAAAATTTTTAAAAAATATTTCCGTATGTGCAACATATAGCTTCTAACTTCAGCTTTCTCAGGCACTAAGTGAAATTTTTTTCGAGCACTTAATAACTGATTTACAACCTTTGTCCTGAAGCATGTTTTTTCATAAAATTTTTCTTGTACTGTAAATAACTTTAAATTTATTGATTATAGCTGAAAATTGTCTGAGAAACATATTTGAGTCGAGTTATAAGCATTTTAAAACTATAAATTTGGTAGAAATCGGTTGAGAAACAAGGGAGTTTTAGCGAAAACGGTGTTTGCCGTCATTTGACCGCTCGCGGTATGAATAGGTATACCACATACGTTATTCGAAAACCGTAACACTTAAAAAAAATTTAAAAACGCAAAAATACTTGCATTTCAAAAACAAAAATAGTCCTGTCGTTAAATTTGCGAAAAAACAATTATATAAGGCGTAATCATCGTTTAAAGTTCAAAAACCGTCATTTGACCGCCTCCGGTACGTTTAGTGTTAATTAAACAGCCTTATATTTAACTTCACATTTATAGACTAAATTGTCCAAAGTATACCTTGATGGAAGTTTTCTTGAGATTTTGAATTTTTATTAATACAAATTTGAAATAAATTGTTTATTACACAATAGTACATGAAATATTGAACTTGACTTGAAATATTTTCTCTAATTTGTGAGATCCGTGGAAATTAAACTTGCTTATGGCAAAAACCAGGGAAAATAGAAGTCATTTAAGAGAAAACTACACAAAATCAATCCGTGTGAAAAAAAAATCTGTGAAAGAAAGTGTACTTTTTAAGAACAACGTTGGATGATGATTGGGTTTAAAATTGAGCGGTTTTTATTTTTTTTTTAAGATAATAAAGATGTTTTAAAGAGTTTCTCAAATGTCCCGCTTTTTTCGGCTGTGTCCCGCATTTTTTTCGTGAAATGTCCCGCTTTTTCAAAAAGTGTCTGGCAAGCCTACTTTAAACTTCAGAGTCGAAAAAAGGGGTGAACAAAAAATAATTTAACTAAGATTCTGTCGAAAAATTAAGATCTATAATCATTTGGAAGCAACTGAAACACCCAGACAACCAGAAGTCGTATTTTCTTTTACAGATTACATCGTATAGAATGTTATTTATACTCATTTTCGTATATCTGCACCTACAATATGCGGTCCATGCATATTCTCTGTCGTATTTGAAAGCATTGCATGATTTTATTACGACAAGAAGAGAGACTCGTATTTATGTACATATGAACTCGACCTTTGTGTACGACAATTCGCAAAAAATCCTTGAAACGACCGATATACGGTGATCAGTCGTGACTGAGAGATTTTGTCGTGCTATGCATAAAATAATTCGAAATAAAAAACGTATATAACTGCATTGATTCGTAATAATGTGCATGCAATCGTATACTTTTGCAAATTAATTCGCATGTCTGATTTTCGTAAAACGTATTTACTGGCAATCGTTAAAGAATACAAAAAAGTTCAATAAAATCGTTTATGATAATGGGACATTGATGATTGGAATCGTATTAAAGGAGGCTTCAAAATGTTGGTCTATTTTTAGATCATCGATGACGTGTTCTACGATTTAAAAGATTTAAGTTATAGAAATATACGATTTGCTTTTGGTTTAATGCCTTTGAAGCAAATCCCCTTGAATTTATATATTACAGATAGCGTCGAGGAACCATCATGAGCTGCAGATCGTATGGTCAGGGGATCAAGTCCAGGTACTAACAATAACTTCATGAACGTTGAAAAAAATCAGTGAACAGGCAAACAATAAATTTGTACGATATAAACTTGAATTCGACAGCAAAAAACGCATTCCTTTGAAATAATCTTATTTTTATTATTTTTGGGAATGAATAAACCAATTGGTTGAAAGTACGAAAAAAATAATAATCTTATTCTTATTCAACTGACGGAAATGAGAGCCCTGCACTCAAGTCGCAAAAAACGACCAAATAAGTCGTCAAACTTTCCATATTGTTACGAAAAATGTCGTATATTACAACCTCAATCATCTATATGATGATGTAAATTGTCATAGTATATTCCAAAAAGAATCAGGGTAGTCGTAAATGATGCGCATGGCAAGTCGTGCAAATCGTAATTTAATACAATCCAAATCAAGAATATGTTTGCTAATGTACCTATATGGCCTCCAAAATGATACGTATATACTGGTTTTGCTACATTATATACGATATGTTTACACGTATATTTGCACGTATATTTGTGTTGCAAACTCGAAATACCCACCAAATGGTTGTCTGGGCAATATTTTCTTCAAACAAAAGTTATTTATATTTCATTGGTTGAATGTGCTCCAATAACGCTTAACTAAATCATAATTTTATTGTATCTTTAGGGCTATTCAGCACAATACTAATAAAATATACTAATATTATACAAGAATTTCCTTATGTAACCTCTGAAAATTTGATGCTTATTTTGAGAAAAAAGACGTATTCGAAAGATTGTTTGTGTTGAACCAATATGAATTGAAATTGAGTGTAAGTCAGTGAATTTTGTAAAAGTTTTTCATGAAAAAAGAGGAACATTTTGAGGAAAAACGAGACTGCGGGACATTCAACAAAAAAGCGGGACATGTCCCACTTTTGCGGGACGGATGGCAACCCTATTTTAATGTGATAAACATTTAAAAAAATTAAAATTTAGTCAGTTTCTATTGTTTTTTTTCTCTTTTTATTGATTAATTAATTTACTGGACAAATTTTAAAAATATAATTATTCAGCAAAAAAACTATCGATAAATTAAAGGTTCAGAAGCGTTTAAAATTGGAGTTGCTTTGGCATTTTTCCATTTATTGAGAAAATTAACCAAATAAGATGATATATTGAATTGACAGACGTTTCCCATTTCATTGACTGAAGACTGTCATTTAAGTATATGATAATGAATGTTTGTCTGTCTGTCTGTCTGTTACCTTTAGATTCAGAAACTACTGGACCGATCAATGTGAAATTTAGTATATGACCGTTTCCAGAACCGGGATGGTTTCTATAATAGTTTCAGAACTGTGTCCAATACACAGTTTATAAAAATTTGACACAATTCGGATAATTTTCGGAAACTAATGAACCGATCAATGCTATGTAGCCGTTCAATTAAATTATTAATATAAAGATAACAAAAATTCAAGGCTAATTTATTCAAGCTTCTTAAAAATCGGTGTTATAAATTGTTTTATAATTTGGTTTTTCGCATTATTTTTTATTATCTCAGTTCAAAGTTCACAGCCCCACCAATCAGTACCATTTCATAAGTTATCATATTTAATCATTTTACCAACAAATTAAGACTATTATCGAAAAAGAGTTTCTTGTCTGCATTAGTGTGTACTGATACTGAATGGTTATGACTTATAACCTATAACCGCTATAACCTATTTTGTGACATCAATTTAGCAACATCGACATGGTGTTATTGGTTTTTTTTTTTTTCAATATGATGCGAATTCCGATTTCAAAACACCTTTTATTTTAAGCTCAAACAATTATTATCTTGATTACTTTGAGAGACTCCTAAATCAAGTTCGATTGAGCTTCAATCAACAATATATATTGAATCAATTATGTTATTTTTTTTTTGACATAACCGTTTTTGCGACCACCCTTATATCTATGTTTCAGTGAAATTAACAGTTGTGTCGTCAGTGAATATCTTACAGTTCCGCGATCTTACTGTTGTCAAAGAATCACCCTGGTATTTTCACTTTCTCATAGTATCGCTTCCGCACGCAGGCCAAATAACGATTACGTTTGCAAAGTGCAGCGAGAAACGATCACCTCAGCTGTATAGTGAGAGCGCTACTACTGACCTACTAAATAAACTTCTCCAATATATCGTCATTTCTCCTGTTTCTTTCTCACAGTTTCAAGTTGTCAGTATGAACTTTTTGTCTCGTAAAACAGTTAATTCCGAACGTTCAAGAAGAGCATACAGTGGTTAAAGTAATTTACCCGAAGTATTAATTTAACGATTCATAGGAAGTTGCAACAAGATGATATATTTCAATGAATATTTATAAATCTATAGATTCTTGTACTTTATTTTAGCTGAAAATCCAAATTAATTTTGTACCAGGGCCATTCAAAGTGTTGCAAGATGCAAGTTTTCGAAATGTAAGTGAATGTTGAAACTTGTCACTAAGAACCAGCTTACATCAGAAGGTGTGAATAAAAGGCACATTAAGCCAGAAGTTCGATGCATGGTGAAATGAAAAGGAGAAAGTCGAAAGTGTTCATATTTATGGTAAACAGTTTCGTTTGTATGTTTAATTATTTTTAATTCACCATCTATCATTCAAGAAAAATTATGTTATCTATCCAATAAGAAATGATCGAACGTAGAAGAAAATTTATCCATCAATCTAGAAATTGGATAAAATTTCAATGAGGATATGTATCAACATAAACGGAACGATTTGGTGAGTATTCAATAACACGCGATAATGTAAAGTTAAAAAAATGCATTTGAATGAATATTCTTTGTTTTTTAAATGTTTGACTGGGGTAACATGAAATCTCAAAGATAAAGCTGTAAAATTGCATTTGAATAAATATTCTTTATCTTTTGAATGTTTGATATTTTGACTGAAGTGACTAAGAATTACAAAGGTAAAGTTGTAAAAATGCATTTGAATGAAAATTCTCTTTTGAATTATGAATTATGAATTTTGAATTTTGAATTTTGAATTTTGAATTTTGAATTTTGAATTTTGAATTTTGAATTTTGAATTTTGAATTTTGAATTTTGAATTTTGAATTTTGAATTTTGAATTTTGAATTTTGAATTTTGAATTTTGAATTTTGAATTTTGAATTTTGAATTTTGAATTTTGAATTTTGAATTTTGAATTTTGAATTTTGAATTTTGAATTTTGAATTTTGAATTTTGAATTTTGAATTTTGAATTTTGAATTTTGAATTTTGAATTTTGAATTTTGAATTTTGAATTTTGAATTTTGAATTTTGAATTTTGAATTTTGAATTTTGAATTTTGAATTTTGAATTTTGAATTTTGAATTTTGAATTTTGAATTTTGAATTTTGAATTTTGAATTTTGAATTTTGAATTTTGAATTTTGAATTTTGAATTTTGAATTTTGAATTTTGAATTTTGAATTTTGAATTTTGAATTTTGAATTTTGAATTTTGAATTTTGAATTTTGAATTTTGAATTTTGAATTTTGAATTTTGAATTTTGAATTTTGAATTTTGAATTTTGAA
Source organism: Uranotaenia lowii (assembly GCF_029784155.1). NCBI lineage: Eukaryota > Metazoa > Arthropoda > Insecta > Diptera > Culicidae > Uranotaenia > Uranotaenia lowii. Next base: position 3,228,839 of record NC_073692.1, read on the forward strand.
TTTTGAATTTTGAATTTTGAATTTTGAATTTTGAATTTTGAATTTTGAATTTTGAATTTTGAATTTTGAATTTTGAATTTTGAATTTTGAATTTTGAATTTTGAATTTTGAATTTTGAATTTTGAATTTTGAATTTTGAATTTTGAATTTTGAATTTTGAATTTTGAATTTTGAATTTTGAATTTTGAATTTTGAATTTTGAATTTTGAATTTTGAATTTTGAATTTTGAATTTTGAATTTTGAATTTTGAATTTTGAATTTTGAATTTTGAATTTTGAATTTTGAATTTTGAATTTTGAATTTTGAATTTTGAATTTTGAATTTTGAATTTTGAATTTTGAATTTTGAATTTTGAATTTTGAATTTTGAATTTTGAATTTTGAATTTTGAATTTTGAATTTTGAATTTTGAATTTTGAATTTTGAATTTTGAATTTTGAATTTTGAATTTTGAATTTTGAATTTTGAATTTTGAATTTTGAATTTTGAATTTTGAATTTTGAATTTTGAATTTTGAATTTTGAATTTTGAATTTTGAATTTTGAATTTTGAATTTTGAATTTTGAATTTTGAATTTTGAATTTTGAATTTTGAATTTTGAATTTTGAATTTTGAATTTTGAATTTTGAATTTTGAATTTTGAATTTTGAATTTTGAATTTTGAATTTTGAATTTTGAATTTTGAATTTTGAATTTTGAATTTTGAATTTTGAATTTTGAATTTTGAATTTTGAATTTTGAATTTTGAATTTTGAATTTTGAATTTTGAATTTTGAATTTTGAATTTTGAATTTTGAATTTTGAATTTTGAATTTTGAATTTTGAATTTTGAATTTTGAATTTTGAATTTTGAATTTTGAATTTTGAATTTTGAATTTTGAATTTTGAATTTTGAATTTTGAATTTTGAATTTTGAATTTTGAATTTTGAATTTTGAATTTTGAATTTTGAATTTTGAATTTTGAATTTTGAATTTTGAATTTTGAATTTTGAATTTTGAATTTTGAATTTTGAATTTTGAATTTTGAATTTTGAATTTTGAATTTTGAATTTTGAATTTTGAATTTTGAATTTTGAATTTTGAATTTTGAATTTTGAATTTTGAATTTTGAATTTTGAATTTTGAATTTTGAATTTTGAATTTTGAATTTTGAATTTTGAATTTTGAATTTTGAATTTTGAATTTTGAATTTTGAATTTTGAATTTTGAATTTTGAATTTTGAATTTTGAATTTTGAATTTTGAATTTTGAATTTTGAATTTTGAATTTTGAATTTTGAATTTTGAATTTTGAATTTTGAATTTTGAATTTTGAATTTTGAATTTTGAATTTTGAATTTTGAATTTTGAATTTTGAATTTTGAATTTTGAATTTTGAATTTTGAATTTTGAATTTTGAATTTTGAATTTTGAATTTTGAATTTTGAATTTTGAATTTTGAATTTTGAATTTTGAATTTTGAATTTTGAATTTTGAATTTTGAATTTTGAATTTTGAATTTTGAATTTTGAATTTTGAATTTTGAATTTTGAATTTTGAATTTTGAATTTTGAATTTTGAATTTTGAATTTTGAATTTTGAATTTTGAATTTTGAATTTTGAATTTTGAATTTTGAATTTTGAATTTTGAATTTTGAATTTTGAATTTTGAATTTTGAATTTTGAATTTTGAATTTTGAATTTTGAATTTTGAATTTTGAATTTTGAATTTTGAATTTTGAATTTTGAATTTTGAATTTTGAATTTTGAATTTTGAATTTTGAATTTTGAATTTTGAATTTTGAATTTTGAATTTTGAATTTTGAATTTTGAATTTTGAATTTTGAATTTTGAATTTTGAATTTTGAATTTTGAATTTTGAATTTTGAATTTTGAATTTTGAATTTTGAATTTTGAATTTTGAATTTTGAATTTTGAATTTTGAATTTTGAATTTTGAATTTTGAATTTTGAATTTTGAATTTTGAATTTTGAATTTTGAATTTTGAATTTTGAATTTTGAATTTTGAATTTTGAATTTTGAATTTTGAATTTTGAATTTTGAATTTTGAATTTTGAATTTTGAATTTTGAATTTTGAATTTTGAATTTTGAATTTTGAATTTTGAATTTTGAATTTTGAATTTTGAATTTTGAATTTTGAATTTTGAATTTTGAATTTTGAATTTTGAATTTTGAATTTTGAATTTTGAATTTTGAATTTTGAATTTTGAATTTTGAATTTTGAATTTTGAATTTTGAATTTTGAATTTTGAATTTTGAATTTTGAATTTTGAATTTTGAATTTTGAATTTTGAATTTTGAATTTTGAATTTTGAATTTTGAATTTTGAATTTTGAATTTTGAATTTTGAATTTTGAATTTTGAATTTTGAATTTTGAATTTTGAATTTTGAATTTTGAATTTTGAATTTTGAATTTTGAATTTTGAATTTTGAATTTTGAATTTTGAATTTTGAATTTTGAATTTTGAATTTTGAATTTTGAATTTTGAATTTTGAATTTTGAATTTTGAATTTTGAATTTTGAATTTTGAATTTTGAATTTTGAATTTTGAATTTTGAATTTTGAATTTTGAATTTTGAATTTTGAATTTTGAATTTTGAATTTTGAATTTTGAATTTTGAATTTTGAATTTTGAATTTTGAATTTTGAATTTTGAATTTTGAATTTTGAATTTTGAATTTTGAATTTTGAATTTTGAATTTTGAATTTTGAATTTTGAATTTTGAATTTTGAATTTTGAATTTTGAATTTTGAATTTTGAATTTTGAATTTTGAATTTTGAATTTTGAATTTTGAATTTTGAATTTTGAATTTTGAATTTTGAATTTTGAATTTTGAATTTTGAATTTTGAATTTTGAATTTTGAATTTTGAATTTTGAATTTTGAATTTTGAATTTTGAATTTTGAATTTTGAATTTTGAATTTTGAATTTTGAATTTTGAATTTTGAATTTTGAATTTTGAATTTTGAATTTTGAATTTTGAATTTTGAATTTTGAATTTTGAATTTTGAATTTTGAATTTTGAATTTTGAATTTTGAATTTTGAATTTTGAATTTTGAATTTTGAATTTTGAATTTTGAATTTTGAATTTTGAATTTTGAATTTTGAATTTTGAATTTTGAATTTTGAATTTTGAATTTTGAATTTTGAATTTTGAATTTTGAATTTTGAATTTTGAATTTTGAATTTTGAATTTTGAATTTTGAATTTTGAATTTTGAATTTTGAATTTTGAATTTTGAATTTTGAATTTTGAATTTTGAATTTTGAATTTTGAATTTTGAATTTTGAATTTTGAATTTTGAATTTTGAATTTTGAATTTTGAATTTTGAATTTTGAATTTTGAATTTTGAATTTTGAATTTTGAATTTTGAATTTTGAATTTTGAATTTTGAATTTTGAATTTTGAATTTTGAATTTTGAATTTTGAATTTTGAATTTTGAATTTTGAATTTTGAATTTTGAATTTTGAATTTTGAATTTTGAATTTTGAATTTTGAATTTTGAATTTTGAATTTTGAATTTTGAATTTTGAATTTTGAATTTTGAATTTTGAATTTTGAATTTTGAATTTTGAATTTTGAATTTTGAATTTTGAATTTTGAATTTTGAATTTTGAATTTTGAATTTTGAATTTTGAATTTTGAATTTTGAATTTTGAATTTTGAATTTTGAATTTTGAATTTTGAATTTTGAATTTTGAATTTTGAATTTTGAATTTTGAATTTTGAATTTTGAATTTTGAATTTTGAATTTTGAATTTTGAATTTTGAATTTTGAATTTTGAATTTTGAATTTTGAATTTTGAATTTTGAATTTTGAATTTTGAATTTTGAATTTTGAATTTTGAATTTTGAATTTTGAATTTTGAATTTTGAATTTTGAATTTTGAATTTTGAATTTTGAATTTTGAATTTTGAATTTTGAATTTTGAATTTTGAATTTTGAATTTTGAATTTTGAATTTTGAATTTTGAATTTTGAATTTTGAATTTTGAATTTTGAATTTTGAATTTTGAATTTTGAATTTTGAATTTTGAATTTTGAATTTTGAATTTTGAATTTTGAATTTTGAATTTTGAATTTTGAATTTTGAATTTTGAATTTTGAATTTTGAATTTTGAATTTTGAATTTTGAATTTTGAATTTTGAATTTTGAATTTTGAATTTTGAATTTTGAATTTTGAATTTTGAATTTTGAATTTTGAATTTTGAATTTTGAATTTTGAATTTTGAATTTTGAATTTTGAATTTTGAATTTTGAATTTTGAATTTTGAATTTTGAATTTTGAATTTTGAATTTTGAATTTTGAATTTTGAATTTTGAATTTTGAATTTTGAATTTTGAATTTTGAATTTTGAATTTTGAATTTTGAATTTTGAATTTTGAATTTTGAATTTTGAATTTTGAATTTTGAATTTTGAATTTTGAATTTTGAATTTTGAATTTTGAATTTTGAATTTTGAATTTTGAATTTTGAATTTTGAATTTTGAATTTTGAATTTTGAATTTTGAATTTTGAATTTTGAATTTTGAATTTTGAATTTTGAATTTTGAATTTTGAATTTTGAATTTTGAATTTTGAATTTTGAATTTTGAATTTTGAATTTTGAATTTTGAATTTTGAATTTTGAATTTTGAATTTTGAATTTTGAATTTTGAATTTTGAATTTTGAATTTTGAATTTTGAATTTTGAATTTTGAATTTTGAATTTTGAATTTTGAATTTTGAATTTTGAATTTTGAATTTTGAATTTTGAATTTTGAATTTTGAATTTTGAATTTTGAATTTTGAATTTTGAATTTTGAATTTTGAATTTTGAATTTTGAATTTTGAATTTTGAATTTTGAATTTTGAATTTTGAATTTTGAATTTTGAATTTTGAATTTTGAATTTTGAATTTTGAATTTTGAATTTTGAATTTTGAATTTTGAATTTTGAATTTTGAATTTTGAATTTTGAATTTTGAATTTTGAATTTTGAATTTTGAATTTTGAATTTTGAATTTTGAATTTTGAATTTTGAATTTTGAATTTTGAATTTTGAATTTTGAATTTTGAATTTTGAATTTTGAATTTTGAATTTTGAATTTTGAATTTTGAATTTTGAATTTTGAATTTTGAATTTTGAATTTTGAATTTTGAATTTTGAATTTTGAATTTTGAATTTTGAATTTTGAATTTTGAATTTTGAATTTTGAATTTTGAATTTTGAATTTTGAATTTTGAATTTTGAATTTTGAATTTTGAATTTTGAATTTTGAATTTTGAATTTTGAATTTTGAATTTTGAATTTTGAATTTTGAATTTTGAATTTTGAATTTTGAATTTTGAATTTTGAATTTTGAATTTTGAATTTTGAATAATGTTCTGAATTAGTCTTAAAAAATATTACTAGGAATTCTTTTGACATTTTTTCCAAAAAGAGAGAAAAGAAAAAAGAAGCAGATGCCTAATTTAATTTATCGGGCTCATTTTTGTTTGTGTATTTGTGACAATTTAGCAATGCTTTGGAATTCGTGTCAATGTAGTTTGAGTTTTACAGTGTCTCGTAAATTTTACATTTTTTCAAAAATTGTAATAGTGATTTCTCCTGCGAGTCTTCATTTTTCAAAATTTCATCATTTCATCATTTTTTATTTAATTAATGACAATTTACATCATTGTAATTTATATTTACTTTTTTACAGGGCTCATTTCACCCACTTTTTTTTATTACCATCATTCCAGTACTGAATATAAATGGATATGGATTTGATTCAGCATCATCATGTGATCAAAATGTTTCGAGAAACGGAAGATCAGCACAATTACTTAAATCAATTCCATGTGACTTAAGCATACAGGCATATTGCAATCTTCCTGGTTCAGCATACCCTTGGCACGCAGTAAGACGTTTTGTACATGAGAATCAAGGATTGATGCGAAGAATGTACGGCGATATAAGGCATATATCTATTCTTAAAGAGGAGATTAACAATAATGAAATAGATGTCGAAGATATACATCATGCAGCAAACCGATATTCAAGGATGAACTCAGAAAAGAAGAAACAACTACACTCTCATACCGAAAACGGACGTGGGAAAATTCATGACATTATTTCCGAGCCATATTTCAGACCAACCCAAAAAACTACAACTCCTAAGCCTTCTCAAGGGCACTCCAATCTGACGACAGCTTCTACAGTTCCAGTTTCAGAAGCAAGCTCTACAATAAAATCAATATTTTTCAACGAATCAATACAAGGCATGGACGATTTGAATAAATCAGTTAGCCAAAAACAACCAATTGTGGAACAAATGCTTGAAATCGATGCTTCAGAAATAGATATCAAAAAGTTATCAAGCATTGCAAATTTAGAAACAAATGACGAATTGCATAAAAATGAGTCCATATTAAAAAACGAAAACAAGACAAATTTCACTAAAAGCGATAGCAGTGGCTTGAATCAAAACAATAATTCAACGTTCATAAACTCGAACGTAACTTCAATAGTGAAAGATGACAACTCGCTAAACATTGTTAATGCCAATATTTCAAGTAGTATAAGCTCAAAGCCCATGAAATTTATAGAGACTCAAAAAAACCCAGAAAAAAAGAAAAAACCTGCCAAGAAGCCTGAAGAGCAGCTTTTTCAAGATACAGCACCAAAAGAGCCCTCAGTCTCGAATCTGCGAGGAATGTAAGTGAACAACTAGTATTAGCACTTAAACTTTTTGCACTACATCTTACTTACACAATCCACTAGCCACTGACAAACGATGTTGTACATATATGTATATAATATTATCAAAATTAGGATATTAAATGGATAAATGGCCAAAATCAATACAAATTTTCATAAAAAGAATGAAACTCGGCGCACAGGCATAAACCAAATAATCTCACATTTTAAACCGACACGCTTGGTGAATTAAAAAGTATTAAAAACATATGGAAGCTATATGTCAAAATTTTAAAGGTTTAGTGTACATATTGTGATTTATGACCATCAAGTTGAACCTCGAAAGCAGGGTTAATTTTAGATTTTCTGTTTTAATTTTTTGGGAGTGTGGGGTATCATGGGCCATAAGTTATGTTATCGTATTTCCACTGCTTAAGCAGTGTTTTTGACCTGTGTGCACGTTATATGTTTTATTTGACATGTCCAAATTAATTAATCTGCATTTTTTTTTCAAGCATTCACAAATTGAATTAGTTCGGAACACAAAGTTTATAACAAAAATATGCACAATCATAGTTTTGTCATGAAAAGGAATTTTTCCATGAAACATATATTAATAAATCCCTCAAAAGCCATCAGTTGACAAATCTTGTGCAATCATGGGACACACAAGGTAGGGTATCGTGGTCGACCGACACATTTATGACTTTCAATACATTTTCCATGTCTGTTAAATGATGACTTATGAAAAAAAAAATCTTTCAATTGTATTAAATTCGATAGAGACGTACATGCATGGATCTTTAATACAGAAAATTATCAATCACTCGCGATCACATGTCTTGTTTTCATTACCCTACCTGCAATTGCTTTAAAATATCTAAATGAACCATAAAATTACTGTTTTGGGAATCCTCATAAACTTTGCAAGTTGTTTGGTTAGTTTTGATTTGGTGGCCAACTGTGGGGGCACAATTTTTAAAAATCCAGAACAAAGTATTGTTTTAAATGGTCAGAACTCAAAAAAATAAATTATTGAAACAATGCTATTACACGAGAGAACACTATTTTAGGTAGATACCTATGTTATAATAACTAATTTTGGATGATTTTGGCGTCATGAATTCAAAACATTTGTCTGTCACCTGGTGACATGGCAATCATAAATTTTAAAAAATCAGTTTTGAGTGAAATCGATCTTCGATAACTGATAAACTAATAAACTTATATAACCGGTAATTGTTCTCCGTAACCCATTAGAACTCAATTTTTTTTCGCTGAAAATTTCACAGAAGTGTTATTTGGTGATTACAAACACAATTTTTTATTTCATCATTTTCAACCAACTTTTTTTAATTTTTATAAAATCAATCCGGCATATTTGTATCAATTAAGGCTACATATTTATAATTTCATTTTTTCAGTACGAAAAACTACATAAAACTATGTTTTCTAAGATTTCAAAAATGACTATTTTTGGTAAATTAGGCCATTTTCTCGTTTTTATTGGTTTTTAAGCTTCTCTTTGCAAGAAACACATTCCGGGCACTTGCGTTCTGAGAGTCGAGATTTTCAAATAACTCCTACAGCAAGAACTTTCCGTGTTTCATAAAGAGGACGGGTTCGAAAATGTATAGCTCGTTGCCTAGACAGAGTCATTCAAACCTAACTTCAAACAACAAATTTTGCTAGTTCCTAGAGCTTGTAAGCTGTATAGCCTGAACCAAGGCTATGCCACAGATGACACTGTCAAAATGTCCAAAAACGGTCACCAGGGAAGTCACTTCTCATACCAGAATTTTTAATTTTTAATTAGCGAAAAACTAAATGTAGATCGCTGAAATGTCATATATATTTTTTTTCGTAAAGCTAGTAAAGAAGTTGTTGCCTAGATATGAATCATTCACCGAGTCAATTACCGAGTTCGGTAATTTTTTTACCGAAATCCTAACATGTGTAAATCGTCAAACTGTTCGGTAATTTTTTCGGTAAAAATTAAACGAACATCGGTAAATGAAGAATCGATTTACCGATGTTCGTTTATTTTTTACCGAACAGTTTAACGATTTACACATGTTAGGATTTCGGTGAAAAAAATTACCGAGCTTGGTAATTTTCGTTTACTGTGTAACTTTAAACAACAAATTTTGCTAGTTCCAGAGCTTGTAAGCTTATACAGCCTGAACCGAGGCTATGACACAGAAGAACAAAACTTATGAAAAACTATTCCATTCTATTTTATATGTTTTATTTATAGAGGATTTTAACCAATTTGGTCATTTGCCTCTTAAATATGAAAAAACTCTATTTCAAACCAATTACAGCGTTTGAATCCAATAACATGTCTGCTCGTGGCAAGGTCCCTAGCATATTAAAGTATATATTAGTTAAATTCGCGGGGTACTTCGGTATGTTTTTAAAAAACTAAACTGAACTGTACCGAGGCCGAAACTAGAATGAATTTATTACTTTGCTCTTAATACTACCGAGCCCCGCTGGGGCGACAAATGACGAGTGCATCAAATGATACTTGATACCCTCGTCCGATGATGGTGCGCTGCTCCAGGTGTGGATGTTCAGCTGATCGTGCGTCTGCTAAAGCACGATCCTCGATGGGCCGGTTCCTTCCGTAACTTATTTCCTGGTTTTTCTGTATAAAATATAATGATTTGACAAAATTCTGCTCCTGTGTGAAAAAAACAACAAGTTTCTTTTAAAAGAAAAGTATTGGATCGAAAAGAAGCGGAAATTGAAGGAGGAGGATGCAGTCACCTAAAATACTGATTAAACAAGTAAAAGTCGGAAAAACTGATCAATATCATAACTGAGGCAAGTGTGCGCCGGCCGATGGGAGATACCAAGAATAAATTAGACATTTCTTACAAAAAAAAACGATAAATATTTTTTTCAATGTTTTTCATGAATTATCATAAGCTTATCTTCAGTTCCTTCATTGAAAGTATTTTGATCAAACGAATGGTTTTTGAGTTACAAGCATTCTTAACTGTCCCATTTCTAAATGCACTAAGCTTTAGCTTTCACCATTACGGAATCTTAGCACAACATCTTTTTAATCATTTCGCTAAAAAAAATTTTAGAATTATCTGTTCTTTGCGGTTTTATGACAATTTTAGTAAAGTGCGGGGTTGGGGAGAGTTGAAGCAGCAGTGCTTTCTCTGTGCTTCAGTAGTGAATAGAGTGTCCATTTCCCGGCCATTTAAGCGTTCCCGGGAATCGGGAAATCTGACGATCCATTTCCCGGGAATTCCCGGGATCCCGGGAAAAAATGATAATGAAGATCTTATCCATCTTCTCCTTATTCTTATCGATATGGTATTTTTAAATTTTAGGTAGTAGTATTGCAAAACCTTTCAAACCGTTTTTTATGCCTCAAAAGTTTAATAAGCAAACCCAAGACTCAAAAACGATGTACTTTAACTGATAAACTGGTCTGGTTCTAGCTGCCCAAATTTGAAATAATTGGTAAATATTTTTCACCATCCATAGAAGTTAGTTAGCTAGACCTCAGATATATTCATCAAATATCGTAAATTTTCTGATAACTATCCCTTTCTTTCAAAATATGTCATTTCTTTGCTGATGATTTTGCTACTGTCAACAGTATCTGAAACGGGAATTCTAAATGATGATGGTTGGAAAATAGAACATTCAAATTCTTTCCGTAGCGTTTTTTCATATAACTGTTTGGTTTTATAGATTCAATGTCGTTTTTAACTTTTATACTAAGTATTTGATAGGAAAATTTTGTTTATCAAATTCAATGTACTAACCAGATTTAAGAAAAAATAATATCTAAGACTAAGCCATCCAAAAACAACTATCATATTTCTTGCTCAATTTGATTCATTTACCCATTTAAAATCATGTAAACTTTTAGTAATTTAGCAATTCTAATGGCTTCGGGAATTCCCGGGATTTTTTAGGCGTTTCCCGGGATTCGGGAATTCCCGATTTTTTTTAATTCCCGGGAATTCCCGACCGGGAAATCCCGGGAAGGACACTCTAGTAGTGAACGGATCTGACATCGGATTTGAAGGCACGAGTAAGTTTTTTTTTTAAACTACACAGCAAAAATTGAATCAGTGAATTTTACATCGAAAGCGATGCAAATTATTGGACCATCGCTTAACACACAAATTTATATTTCATTCCGAAATTACATCGTGGCTAGCAAAATTACAATCGATGGGAATGATTGCTACATGTAAATACACATCGACCGATATAATGTGTGAAGCTTAATTTTACATCTTTAACCAATTAAATTTAGTCTAGATTAATTTTTATTCATTCAAACAGGATATTGAATTTAAATAATCCATAAAGAAAGCTTTTTTTATTCCGTTTAAGCTGAAGGCAACTGATTCTGAATAAAAAAAAAGACTGATAAAATTATTCTCACCCAATTTAAAAATCATTGTTAAACTGTGTGTTAGGTTAAAAAAAAAATCATGTTTTAAATCGTTTTACGAACCAATTTCTAGGAAAAGTGATAATTTTAATCAGAGTATGGATAACATTTTTAATTAAGAACTTCTGGTTAATTAAATTTTTATATTATATTTATTAAATATGGCTAAAAATTTATGGAACTTTTAAGACTTATAAACACTAACTAACGAACAAAGTTCCAAACTTTGACTATCGTTAGCATATGTACAATGATATTATTAAGTCGTTAAATGGTTGAACAGTATTCTAAGAATTGCTATTTGCTTTGGCTAGTATACTACACAACTTCACAATACATGATTCTCAATCTGACATGATTATATCGATTGTGCATTTTTTCCGCATAGACAGGGAGAAAACACTTCTGAATCAGTTAAAGGTACATACGTTGGGTTCCATACACCTTCACCATGATGTCCATTTTCAATTAAATTTTACAAAAATATTGCAAATGGAACTGAATTATAGCAAACAATATAAATATACGCATTTAGCCCGCCGGTTTCGGGAATCGGCTATTTTGACGTCTTTTATTATAAAATTATCTTCACAAAAACTCCCCGCCCCGCCGCTCCCCTAGAGGTCAGATTGCGAACGTTTCTAGTCTAGGAAATCGAAATTTTCTAACCAGCCTTGTGTTAAAAAAATGATTTTTTTTTCGATTATAACCGTTTCATCATATTTATGGCATATGCGATTTTATATCAACGTTGCAGTTGGCGGACAGTTAGATATTGAAAAAATAATCCGGTACAACTGTATTCGATTGGGCTCGAACTCACGAACATTGACTCAAGAGGCAACTGACTTGCCAACTGCCCTATATCACAAACCTCCTTAAAAATAATGCTTCACATAATTAAACATCAGTGACAATCATCATTTCCGAAACTTTAAACATTGTGTACAACCTTCGTGAGCACTGTTGTGGTACTGTATCGTGCTGTATCCCCTACGGTGATCGGATTAGGGTTAGATGATGAATGGAAGCTTTTAGCATATATAAAAGACAAGATAAAGACACAAGAGACCGCTTATGAATTCCCGTATCAGGCAGGTTTAATGCTTATACATAAAAAGATATTTAACCATATAAAATTTATGGTTGAAACATCGAATCCAAGCATAACACGAATGTCAAAACGTTGGTTAAGTGTCAGAAATAAAAATATAAAAAATACAATTTTAAAGTTAGAATAAAAGAGCTTAGTACTGATTTGATAGAAAACATCACATGGATTAAATGTTATTTTGAAATGGCATCCCTAACTGTTATTTATGCGAAAGAATTTGTGCTATCTTAAATTTCTCCAAAATTTTAGCTTCTACGCATGATTATTATTAATTGTTTCCATTTACATGTAAACTATATACTACATACTGCCAGAGAAACTGAAATGTTGCTCGACATTTGTATGCTCATTTAACCCGCCTGGTTTGGGAATCGGTTATTTTGATTTATTTTATTATAAAATTACTTTCTCAAAAACTGTAAGCGATTTCAACTTAAAAATTGCTAAAATGTATAGGAACAAAAGTCTGCTATTATAGCAGACTAAAAAAAAGTTTTCATATACATATTTCACATACATACTGAAAAATTGGTTAAGGCCTCTGTTTTTTTCTTAAGGCTATGATCATTTAGTATCCGGGCAGTTACAAACGATTGTATTTTAAAAACTATTCATTTGATCGAAAAAATTTCTATGGAGGAAATGAAGGTGTTAATATGACATTTAATATAAAAATATAAAAAAATATATTTATCAATGATTTCAAGAAATACTCAAACTTTTTCATAAAATCTCTTTTTTATCTTTGCACACTTTTTTCAGTCATGTATTGATCCATTATTTTTACCACAGAAGCAAAACCTTTGCAAAATCATGTTGCTTTACACAAACTCTCCTGGAAAAAGCAATTGGAATCTGGTTGGAACCTTTTCATTAGAAGGCATCTCGAAGAATTTGATCTCTTAAATCCGGTTTTAACATAAATTTCTTCGGCCATCAGGACACATCTGTCACATTGCGTAAAAACCAGTTGCACATGTTGCAATCTGAGGAACTGTTCACTATTAGTTATTTACTAGATGTCTACTAGTCGGAAAACACTTTTTGACTGACGGAAGTGGATTAATTGCATTATTTAAGGGGCCTGCATTCAGTTATCCCCAATAACCATAGACTTTTTACCATATTTAAGATCAAGGGTTCCATTCCAATGCTTGATTTAAACTTCGTGTGGATTCTAGAGTGGCTCCTTATACTTTTTAACGATTCGGTCAAAAAAAAAATCAACAGTTAATGAGTTTTGAAGTCAAAAATGAAGAGTTTCTAAGGCGCAAAATGCGCAAAAGGCGCAAATTTGTGCAAAATTATTTTTACCATGTCTTTTTGCATCGTAAATATCTCAAACACACATTAACTTGAAAATCTGACAAAAATAGGCAAGACAGTCATTTTCATAACCAACACAACGCTGCTAAAGTTTTGCATATCCGAGCTCTTATAACATAGCTATCACCGAAATAAAGTGCCCGGATACTAAATGATCATAGCCTTAATAGGCGCATTGAGGGACACCTCATATTCAATTAAAATTGTAACTATCCATTTGAGTTTATTTATTTATTTTTTTGATACTTGCAAAGTAAGAAAAAATCCTTATCAATTATTGAAATCGATTTCCAAAAATCTAATTAATCCAATTATCACAAATAAAGTAAAATTATAGCCTAAACATTAATACATTAATTATTTTCTCTGTTGAACCATAACATACATGAAAAGAGTATTAACGAAAGTCTATGGATATTTTCTACAAGACTTTTTTTTAAGTGGTTAGTATTGATTATTAAAAATTTATGTTCATGAAACCCAAATGGAACCTGCTTATTTAGCTTCAATTTAGCTTAAATAATTTTTCTTTTCTTTTCCAGAAACGCATGTCCAGTTAAGGAAGAAGTAGTTGCACCATTTTGGGCCAACAATACTAGAGGAGAGGTACTTGCTTTACTTAACCTTTATCCATTTGAGCAATACGTACATTGGGAAAAATGCGCATATGAATTTAAACAAATGTACTGTCGAGAAGGTTGTAGATGTGAACAGCAGTACAGATTACATCGGTTGTTAGCATACGATCCTCACAATGAATGTAGAGGAATATTTTCCGATTGGTTTAGATTTCCATCCTGTTGCATTTGTAAATGCTATGATATTCCGTTTGATTTTAGAATAACCTCGAGGAGTCCTAGAAAAATTGAAGAATCCATAAAGGTAGTAGAGGATGATTTACAAAATGCAATATATGATCATGCAGTCAATGAATGGTATAATCGAAATGATGTAGAATAAAAACTTATGATAGTTTTTTACTGAAAAATTTATTTTTGAATCTTATAAATAATGTTAGTTCACACAGAACTACAAATCAATATTTATTACAATTGGAAATATGGTTACTTGTTTATGTTTTAAAACTGATTCACCAACTACATTTAAGTAAATTTGTATAATCCGCTAGTCAAATTATGTACTACTATAGAGAACTGAAAAAATAAAACCCCAATTATTTTGATCACACAATTCGTTTAATTTACCAGGAAGCACCTTCGGAGTGGAAGAAGAGACAACCAAGCGATTATGTGGTTAAAACTAAAATGACATTTTAATTTTTTTTTTATTTGGTATTTTTTATTTCGATTGTAGTTGGAGTAACAGCTTGGTGTCTACCGCGACTAGGTTTGCTTTACTTTCTACATATGCCTTTTTTGTATTCAAAAACATAATAGCTAAATATGCTTGTCTCGACCATCAGCAAGTGCAGATGTTCTGTGGCTCCTCTCTTTCCGGACACTTTTTGTATTGAAAATTATTACATTTTGTAAATTTATTTTTAGAGAATCAGACGTACTGCCTACAACGCATCACAATTCCACTCTTGATAGGCTATTGTTTACCTTCCGATGAATGAAAAAAAGATTACATATGTTTTGTGCGCGGAATGAGTCTTTCGCCCGAAGCTCAATAGGCAGGAGCTTATGTAATTCGAAAAAAATTTTTTAAACTATCAAATAATTCTTTCTTTAACTGAAAGATCAATTCAATTTTGTGAGTTCATGAACCCATTAATGATTGTGAATTTCAAAAGGTTACTCAAGCAAAATCTTCTAACTAGATTTATGTCTATATATGTCCATGTCCTCATGTCAATGCAGGTAAACCCTTCTTCGTATTCTGCAACTCGTGTTTGCACCCTAGACTGCGATAATTCTGCTGTCCAGTTTGACTTGTCTATGCAGCAGGAAATCCGTGGAATTCCGGATTCGCATCGTTCACTTTTGATTCCAGGGATTTTCGAAGCTAAATATAGACACGTCGATGCTGATAAAATGTACCTACTTAACCGATGGATCACTTATAGAAGAATCAACAGGATTTGGAGTGTTCAACGAAATCTTTAGCGCCTCATACAGTCTCCAGTCACTATGTTCTGTGTACATCGTAGAGTTAGCTGCTGTTCATTGCGCTCTGGATAGTATCGCCACACGACCAGTTGAACTCTGCCAGGCTTAAAAGTGGAACATATGACCGGAAGCTGCGAGCAAAGGTAATTCGATCAGTTCACAATAATCCTGGAATCCCCTTGCGTGTCCCCCATGAGGTCGTAGCATGCAAGTAAACACCCCAACAGGACACTGAAACAAAACCTGGTTGCCAAAACCAGGGCAAGAAAGTTGTACGAGAAAGTGTTGACCAAGTACAACGGATGCCTTTTGATGGACGACGAAACTTACGTCAAAATGGATTTTGGACAAATACTCAGTAACAAATTTTACCTTGCGAAGCGTAAAGGGAATGTTGTGGATAGATCAACAGGATTTGGAGTGTTCAACGAAATCTTTAGAGCCTCATACAGTCTCCAGTCACTATGTTCTGTGTACATCGCAGAGTTAGCTGCTGTTCATTGCGCTCTGGATAGTATCGCCACACGACCAGTTGAACTCTGCCAGGCTTAAAAGTGGAACATATGACCGGAAGCTGCGA